>NC_056732.1:1830396378-1830408878 GCF_019279795.1 Protopterus annectens | reverse complement strand
TGAAAATAAAAAATTAAGGGTAAAGTTTTTTAAAATTTTGGGATTTTCCCTTTTATTTCCCCCCCCCTTTTTCCAAAGTTTAAAAATTTTACATAGTGCTTTTTTCTCTTTTGAAATTTTAGTTCGGGGCCAGATAAACTTTAAAATGATTCTTTTCATGCCTAATTAAAATCCCTTATTTTTTAAAATTTTTTAAGGGGGGAAGAAAAATTTTTTTCCAACTCCATCCTTCTAAGCTGGGGTTTCTTTTAAATTTCTGCCGGGCCCATTCCATTTAGGGTTTTAAAAGGGGGTTTCCCAAATTTTGTTTTGGTTTTCCTTTTTGTTAAAAAAAACCTTTTTGTAAACTTCCGGGGTGGGTGTAGCTGCCCTCTTTCTTTTTCCAGTTTCTTTTTCTTGATAAATAAAAATTTTTGAGTGAAAAGATGAACCATGGGGGGCCTTTTGGGTTTTGCCTTTTGAAAAAATAAAAACCCCCTTTTTATCAAATTGGTTAGGTTTGTACCTGTCCCTCAAGGGTTTCCCCAAAACGGTTTAAAAATTTGGGTTTTAAAATTTTATTTGGATAAAAACAAGTTACCAAGGTTTGGTATTATTTTGGCAAAAACTTTTTCTTCCCCCTTCCAATCTCCCAGCATGCCCCCTTCCTCGTAATTCCTTTTGCCGGGGTTCATTTCAAATTGGGGCCTCAAATTTTCGGGGCGGGAAAAATCCCTCCAGGAGTTTGGGGGGTTCCCTGATTTGTTTGCCTTTTTTTACCCTTTAAAAATTCCCATAAAATTTTGCCTGTTCTGCATTTTTTAAAATTTAAAGGAAACCCCTTGTTTAAATGAAAAACCTTTAATTAAAACCTTATTTTTAAAAAAAAATTTTTTTAACTTTTTGTTTTCCCACCAAAATGCAACAGCTTTCATTGTGGCCCTGTTTTTGTTTTTGTTTGGACATTTCTTTATTATTTTTGTCAGGGTTAATTTTTATCCCTTTTTATAATTTGATTTTTGGGTTGTAAAGATTTTTTTTTCCCTTTTAAATTTGGGAAAGCTTAAACCGGGGTTTCCGGGTTGTGGGTTTTGGGGTTTATTTTTGGTTTTGGGCCTTTTTTTTTAGACCAAAAGGGGAATTTTTAAATTGAATTTTGGGTTTTGGGGGAGGGGCTAAATTAAAATATTCCTTTAAGGGTTTTGGCCTTTTTTTAAAAATTTTTTTGAAAATTTTAAAATCTTTCACTGAAATTCCTTTAAGGCTGGTTTTCAAAAAAAGTTTAAGGTTCCTTTTTTGCGTTAGGGTTTGGGGGCTTTTCCCAAAAAGGTTATTTTTAAAAAATTGTTTTTTGTTTTTGTTATTAACTTTTGTATAAAAGTATTTGTAGCTGTTAAGGGTTTCTCCCTTCTTTCTTGTTTTTGGGGGGGTTTTTTGAGGCCCTTGGGTCCAGGGGGGTTCAAAAGTTGGTTTTCCAGGGGCTGGGCTTCCAAAGGGGTGGCGAGTTCCCCCAATTTCCCCTTTGGCCTTTTACGCTTAAAGGTTTTTTGGTTTTCCTAGGTTTCCCTTTGGTGGGGTTTTCCCTTTTCTAAAAGTTCCCCCCTTTTACCCTTTTTTGGGTTTAATTTTCAAATTGGGGAAAATTCATTGAACCTTTTACCTAATTTTTCCGTTTTTGTTAAAAACTTTAAAATTCTTCCCTTGGGCCTTTTTCCCCTTTCCCTTTAAAGTTTTGTTGTTAAACTTTTTTAAACTTTATTTTTTAAAAAATTTTAAACAAATTTGTTAATTTTGACAGTTAAAACGGGGTTGTTTGGTTGTGTTTCCCCCCATTAAAGTTGTAAAAAAAGGTCTCACCCCAAAGGTAAAAAAAGCTTTCTTAGAAAATGGCTTTTACAGGCTTTTTCCACCCCCTTTCTTTTTCCCCTCTGGGGCCTTTCCCTGCAGGTTTCCTTGCTTCTGAAATCCCCTTTGCCCCCGGGGCCCCCTTTCCCGGAAAGAAAAAAACCCCAAATTTTTTATTTTTTTTAAGGTTTTGTTTTAAGTTGAAGGTTCCCTTTGGGTTAAAACAGGGCCCCTTTTTAAAGGTTTTTTTCGGGTTTTCTTTTTTCCCTTTGAGCGAAACCTCAGGGTTGTTAATTTGCCTTTAAATGGTTTTTCCCTTTGGACCGATTTGACTCATTTCCAAACAGTTTCTTTGGTTTTTTTGGCTGGCGGGCGGAGGTTAAATTCGAAAATCCTGGGTACGGTTTGAAGACCCCAAAAGGGTTGGGCATTTCCTCCTTAAAATTTTGGCTCCGGCCCCCCCTGCTTTTTGAGCGGGGGAAAGGTCTTTTCCCTAGGGGGGCTTCCTTTATGATTTCAGGGTTAATTTTGATTAAAGTCCAGGCCGGGGATGTTAGGGATTTTCTTCAATTTTTTTTCCTGCCCCCTTTAAATTTTTTTGATTCTTTGGGTTGGGGAAAGTATTTAAAAAAGAAAATTTTGGTCACCTCCAACTTGTTTTGGGGGGTTGGGGCGTCGGCCCCCTTTTCCCATTAAAACTCGGGGGTTCCCCCGGCTCGGGGGGTTTAATAAAATCGGAAAACCCTTTTTTCCGACCCCTTTTGGTTTGTTTGGCCTGGTGATTTTTGGTTTTCGACTCCCTTTTTAGAATTTATTCTTTGGGGGGGGTTTTCCCAGTTTTTCCCCCCTTTTTTCCCCCTTTTTTGAAAGGGGGGTTTTTTGGGGTTCTTCCGGGGTTTAAAACCTTTCCCTTTTCCCAAGTGGTGTAGCCCTTTTTTTGTTTTTTTTTTTTAATTTTTAAAAAAATTTTCCCCCCGGCCCAGGGAAACTTTGGGAGTGTGGGGTTCACCTTCTTTAAAAAGGTCCCCGTTTCAAAAAGGGGAGCCCCTGGAAGAAAAGCCACAGCCCTCCCCTTTTTGGTCAGTGGGGCCCCCCCCGGGGACCCCTGGTGTTCTGAGGGTTCCCCCGGGCCCTAAAAGGGCAACATTCGGGAAAACCTTTTAAACCGGGGAAAATTCCCCCCCTAAACCCCGGAAGCCCTGGATCGGGGGTTTGGGCTGGGCCTGCCCACCCCTGGGTTTCCCCCCCCCTTTGCCCCCTCGGCGGGGGGCCCAAAAGGGCTCGGCCCCCAATTTCGTGGCCCCCTCCCGGACCCCCAAATTATAAACCAGTCCCCCGAAAAGGGATTTTTAACCAAAAGGGGGGTTTCTTTGGTCCTTTTTGGTGGGCTCCCCGGAAGGGGGAAGGCTTTTCCTTTCAGGGCCTGTCCATCCCCCTTTAAAAAGGGGGTTGGCCCTTTTAAAAGTCCGGGAACCCCGGATGTTCCCCGCCACATTTCCTTCCCCTTTCCTAATTCCTTCCTTTCATTTCCGGTTCCTTCAAAGGGATTTGGGGTAAAAGGGCCGGGGAAATTTGTTTGGGCCCTCGTGGGGGTTTTTTCCAGGAAAAAAAGGGGCCCCCCCGCGGCTGGGGTACATAATTTCCAACCCCTCCCCCCTTTCTCTTTGGGGCTGGGGGAGGGGCCCAAAAACGGCCCAGACCTTGGGTGGGGGGCCTTGCCCTGGGGGGGGCCTTGGGCTTTCCGGGCCCTTTCAAGGCTCTTTTACCGGAACTCCCTTTGGTGGTCACCCTTTTGGGTCCTAAAGGGAAACCCTCCCTACCCCGGAGGGGCAAGACCCCTCCTCGGGTCCTTTTTTCTCCCCCTTCCCAGGCCTTCCCCAAAGGGCCCCCGGAAGGGAAAATTTGTTGGTTTCCGTAAACAATCTGGGATTCCGGGAAGGGCCCCGGTTCCCCCAAAAGGCCAGAAAATTTCTGGGGGGATCCCTTAAACAGGGGGGTTCCAGAACCCCCGGGGGGGAATCGGAAGGGGCTTCCTGTCCCCACCCCCCTGGGTCCCCCCCCCTTTCCCCCCTTTTCAGGCGGGTGGGAAAAGGCATGGGCCCGGTTTCCTGATTAAAGGGCCCCCAAAGGGACCCTCCAAATTCACCCCCTTTTCCTTCGCCAAATTTTTAAAAATTTTCCTTAGAGGGTTACCGCCCAAAGGGAATGGTTTTAAAATTTAAAACCTGCCTTCCAAAAAGGGAATTTCGGGCCAGGGGAAGGCCCAACGGTTTTCCCCGGAATTTACTCCGGGTTCTTTTTATTCCCCAAAAGGGGAAAAAGGGGAAAAGGGAAAGGCCCCAATTTGGGGTTTAAAGAGAAAAAAACAGCGGCCCCCCAAATTTTTTCCCAATTCCCTCCCTCCTTTTTTTCCCCTTTTGGGGAAAGGAAACTGGGAGGGGTGCCTATAAGGGAACCTTTTAAAGGCTTTTTTTACAACCCCCTTTTAAAAGGGAACACCGGCCCCAAAAGGAAAAAAACCCCGCTTCGGCTGGGAAACCCTTTTCCTTCGGGCCCTCCCTTTGGTTTTACCCCCCCCCGGGGTGTTTCCAAAAAATTAAAGGGAGGGGGAGCTTCCCCCGAGGCAAAAACAAAATTCCCCAGGGGGGCCCCAAAAGGGAACGACCTGGCCCTTTTCCAGCTCCCACCCGATCCCCTTCGGAGGCCCGGGGGGAAGGATTCCCCAAACCTTTTCCTTGCAAAAAAATGGGTAAAAAAAAAAATTTAAAAAGGTTTTTTTTTTCTTGTTTTCCAAATGGGCCAAAAATTTAGTTTTCCCCCGTAAAATGGTTTTTGGAAAAAAACTGTTTAAAACCTTTTCAGCCATTCCAAAAATTGGATCCAATCTATAAGGTTTTTTTTTTCCAAAAAAAAGGGGTGGGTTTTGGATCCATATCAAACCGATGGTTTTCCAAGAAAAAAATTTGGTTTAAAGTTTAAATCCCCCCCTTCCCCTTTTAAAGGCCGGGTTCCCTATGCCCTTTCGGGGACTCTTTCCCCTTAAACAGGGTCCAAAGTTCCCCCGTTTAAGGGGGAAAATTTTTTTAAAAAATTCGGGGTTTTTGGGTTTCCCCCTTGGGGTGTTTTGGGGAAAGTTTGGGTTTCCCTTTTCGAAAAAGGTTTTAATTTGGAAATTTTTCCCTCCCCCGTTTTCTGATGGGGTTACCTTTTGCTTTTTTTTAAAATTACTTTTAAAAAAAGCTTTTTGTGTTTAATTACTTTTACCTAAATAAAAAATTTTTTTAAAATGTCGGGGGGCCATAAGCCCAAAGCTATCCAACCCCTTTTAAAATTTGGGGTTAACCCCTACATCGGGTTTGGTTTCCATTTGTGGGGGAAACCCCCGTGGGAGGGATCCAACGGCCCGGCCGGGTTTTTCCCCCATGGTCCGGCCCCCGCCCCTTTCCCTTTCCCCCATTGCCCCTGTCACCCCTCCTGCTCCCTGGGACTAACCCTGCTTGGGGAAGGGATTTTTTTGGTAAAACAAAAAGGAAAAGGATTCGGGGAAATTTGGTTTCCCCGAAAGTTTTTTGGTTTTGTTTTTTTTTCCCTCCCTGGGCTGGCCCCTGGTGTGTTTTAGGGCCTGGGGGAAGCCCCTTTGTGGGGTTTTTGGGGAAGGATTAGGCCCTATCACCCTTTAAACCCCATTTTTTCAAATGCTGATTGGCCATAAGGGGGTTCACCGGCCCCGAGGGCCAATGGGGTGTTTGCCCCCCCGGGGTTAACACCCCAACCTTTGTTCCTTTTCCAGGGTTAACCCGGGTTGGGGAAAACGGGGGCCCGGGCGGGGGTTTTGGGTCGGCCCGGGTGTCCTTGGTTTCCCGGTTCCCCCGGGGCCCCCCCTGCCCCGGGACCAACCCCCCGGGGCCGGGAAAGGGAGGGATCGGGGACAGGGGCCCGGCCCCCCCGGGGGTCTGTTTGGGCCCCCCGACTTCCCCCGGTCCTTTTGCTTCCCCGGCCCCGGTCCCCTTTTTTTGGGCCCGAGGGGGGGGCCCGATTGTGGGACCTTTGGGAGGCCCCCGGCCCTCCCCTTCGGCCTTTTTGATGTATTGGAGGGTTGTTGAGGGTTTCCCCGGCCCCGGAAAGGGGGTTCCCCTCCCCCTCCCTCCCCCCGGGCCAGGCTTTCCCCCCCACCCGGGGGCCCTGGGGACACCCCGGGGGGGTTTCGGCCCCAATTTCTTAGGAAAATTGCCCGGGGCCCTCCTCGGCCCGCCCCCGGAGGGGCCCCCGACCCTTTCCGGGGACATTGCTCCCCGGTCTTGGGGGGGACTTGGGGAAAGGGAAGGTTTCCCCCGGTCACCCCGGGTTTCCGGGGAGCCATTTGGAAAATCCTTTGGGGGGTCGGCCCCCTTTTTTGGGATGTTTTTGGGGGGGCCTTTTAAAAGGGCCCGGGCCCCCCTTGGGTGTCCCCCCTCCGCCCCTGGGGACCTTCCACCAGGGCCCCTGGGGAACCGGCCCTTTTGGGCCCCCAATTCCCAAAAACCGGAAAGGACCTTGCCGCCCCCGAGGACCCTTAAGTTAAAAGGGGCCTTGCCCCCCCCAGTTTGGGGAAGGAAATTTGGAGGGGGGAAGGTCCCCAGGCCCACCCCCGAGGGAGTCCCCGGAAAATAGGGAAAAGCTTTAAGGGGGGGGTTTTTCCCCTTCTGGGGGAAGGCCTTTTTGAACTATTTGGGATTTACCCCAAGAAAAGGAGGACCCTTATTAAAAATGGCTGGAATCCCCAGCCCAAACCCGGGGGAGGGTTTTGGGGACCCCGGATTTGGGTTTTACAAATCTTTTGGCTCTCCCCCTTTTAGGAAAGGGCCCCGGGGCTGGGCTGGGGACAGGATTTGGAGTCACTAGGCGTCGGGCCTGGCTCCGTCACTCAGGCCTACAAGGCCCTTCAAAGCGTCGTTTGCGGAGCATTGCCCCTTTGATAGTTCTGCTCTGTTTGGCAAGACCGTTCGCGAGGCGTTGACCCAGGAGCGAAAAGGGCGGAAGGCGCTGTCTGTCCGTGGAATCGCTTCTCTGCACCCCAGAGGCCCTATTCTGCAGGAACCAAAAGGGTCAGAAGAAGATGTGGTTCCGGAGGAAGTCGCAGCAGTCCAGCCTGCTCGGACAACCAGTCCTTCCCGTGGCAGAGGAGGACAGGAGGACGCGCCGCCCTAGGAAGGCAGAGGTGTGTGTGTGGGCTCCCCAGGAAAACTTGGTCCAGGGAACCTTTCTCTGAGCGTTGCCCGGCGCCAGTAACCCTGAGGGGTTGCCCGAGCTGCTCTACTCTGGAGGCAGTGGGGACGTTCGGGGCACCTATGGCGGCATGGGAGTCCATAACATCGGACCGCTGGGTTCTCCAAATCATATCCAGGGATATCGCATTCCTTTCCTTCACCTTCCAAAGTTGAAGTCCCTCCCAGACGTCCCACCCGGTCAACGGGAGGCCGCTTTGGCAGAAATTGGCCATCTGCTAAAGAAAAGAGCCATCCAGCCCGTTCCCCCAGACCAGATCGGATCAGGGTTCTACTCCAGATTCTTTTAGTGCCAAAAGACGGGGGAACTAAGACCAATCCTAGACCTCTCTCTCTCTTGAATCTGGCAGTCCCCAAAGAAAAATTCCGAATGGTCACTCTGCAATCTATTCTCCCCCTTCTGGGAAAAAATCACTGGATGTGCTCGATAGATCTCAAGGACGCGTACTACCACATCCTGGTGGACAGGGCGCTCCAGGAGGTTTCTCCGCTTCGGCTGGGAGCCAGTCACTACCAGTTCGGGTCCTTCCCTTTGGTCTCACCACAGCCCCAGGGTGTTCACCAAAGTATTAGCAGTGGTAGCGGCCCACCTGAGGCTTCAGGGGGTGCAGGTCTTTCCCTACCTGGACGACTAGCTTCTTACCGCCCCAACAAGGCATCTACTTCTATTGGCGCGAGACTCCTTTCTCCATCTTGCTCCCTTTCTGGGCATCACAATAAATACAAAAAAGTCCAACCTGGCGCCCACACAGCTCTTAGATTTTATAGGGGCCAGGCTAGACACAAGGAGTTCTGGGCCTTCCTCACTGCGGACAGAGTTCTAAAGTTGCAGCGTCAGGTGCGGGCCATTCTCCATTCAAGTTCTGTTCCAGCGGAGTTGGTCCTGAGGGCTCTAGGGTCCATGGCATCGGCTATAGCACTTCTTCCTCTTGCCAGGCTCAATATGCGCATTCTACAGTGGGCGCTCTTAGTACAGTGGTCATACCTTGCTCTCCCCATGCATCATCCCATAGCGATCAGCAAGGCTTGCAAGCGGTCCCTCTTGTGGTGGCTCCACTCCCCGGATCTCCACAAAGGCCGCCCATTTTGTGCTTCTCCCCCCCTCGCCACGGTGAGCACGGGCGGCTCCGCCTCGGGTGGGAGCACTTTCTTGAGCCGGACCGTCCAAGGCACGTGGAGCGATTCAGAGACCTTACTGCATATCAATGTTCTAGAGATGAGAGCAGTGCTCTTAGCGTTGCTAGCACTTCAGGACTTTCTTCCCTTGGGAACAATTGCGATTCAATCGGACAACATGTCTGTTGTCTGGTACATCAACAAGCAGGGGAACAAGGTCTTACCCTCTTTGTCGAGAGGCCATGAGAGTTTGGGAATGGGCAATCTCCTGTCGCTTTCTAATAGCAGCACACATTCGGGGTCGGTCCACCATGGTAGCCGCCAAGCTGAGTCGCACGATGGTGACCCCTTACGAGTGGTCTCTCAATTTGTCAAGTAGCGGAACGCATATTCGTGCGGTGGGGAACCCCTTCATGCGATCTTTTGCTTCTCCCTCAAACACCAAGTCGCGACAGTTTTTTCGCTCTAATACCTCCTCCGTAGGTTTCCCAAGAAGGCAGCTCTGGTGCATGCTTGGCCACCGGTCTTCTGTATGCCTATCCACCCTTGCCTCTGATGCTGCAAGTTCTTCAGAAAGCCTCTCGGGTGGGTTGCAGAATGATTCTCATTGCTCCATTCTGGCCTCGACAGATCTGGTTCCCCTTCCTAAGGTCTCACTCGGTGAATCCTCCTTGGATTCTAGATCCCATCCGGATCTGATATCCCATCCATCCTGCATTCCTCCTCCGAACCTGGACAACCTGAAGCTGACCGCTTGGCTGCTTCAGTTCCACTCTTGATAAGGACTCCCGGTATTTCTTCACCTGTAAAGGCTATTTTGGTGGCGGCTCATAAACCATCCACTAGAAAGGTTTACCGAAGCAAATGGAAGCTTTCTCTTTGTGGCGGAGCGGCAAGGCCTGAATCCTTCACGGTTCCTCTCCGCTAGTGCTTGACTTTCTAACCACTCTCTTTAACGATGGTGCCAGCAGTTCCACAGTCAAAGTTCAACTGGCGGCAATTTCTCACTATCACATTGGCCATGACTCTAATCCTCTTATGTCAGCCAAATTGTGTAAAATATTTTCAAAGGTACTTTCTTCTCAGGCCCCTATAAAACAAGCAGTTCCTCCTTGGGACCTTTCTTTGGTCCTACAGGCCTTGACCGCTCCTCCTTTCGAGCCAGCTGACTCACGGTGGATCTCAAATTCTTGTCCTACAAGACAGCCTTTTTGGTAGCCATTACATCAGCCAAGAGAGTTTCTGAACTTCAAGCTTTATCAGCTAAACCTCCTTACTTGGTATTTCATCCGGACCGTGTCTCCCTCAGGACCAACCCGTCCTTTCTTCCTAAAATAAACTTCGAAGCAAACATCAATCAATCCATTAACCTCCCTGTTTTCTTCCCTAAATATGAAAACAAAGGTGAATATAAGCTACATTCACTAGATGTTCACAGGCAACTTAGATTTTATCTGAACAGGACAGCTGGTCATAGGCAATCCGACCAGCTGTTTATTTCCTTTGCAAATTCAATTTGGGCAAGCCAATCTCTAAAGTTTCTCTGTCGCTGGATTTCACAGTGCATTTATTGGCTTATCAAGCTTCCAGGAAGGCCCGCACGGAGGTGTTCATGCCCATTCAACCCGGTCAGTATCTACCTCGGCAGCCTTCAAGGCTAGGATTCCTCTAGATGATATTTGTGCAGCAGCCACGTGGGCTTCATCTCATACGTTTATTTCCCACTATAAGATTGGATCTTGCATCTAGCGGTAGAGCATCCTTTGGCTCCGCGGTGCTCCGGAATATCCTTCCATGATGGCCGCCCAAGATTCAGGTAGCTGGGGACTCTGTCCCACAGGTTGCAGACAAATGAATATCCTACTTCAGATTTAGAAGTTATGTACTCACCATAACGTTCCATCTGAGTAGGTGTATTCATTTGTCTGCAACCATCCCGCCCTCCTATCCCCCTGGCCTTTCAGTTTCCTGCATATTCTTTGTTACCCTTTTTAGGGTATTGTTGCTTTGGCAAACTCGATCTGAGGTCATGAGGGTAGAGCAGGGCATTATGGGTGAGGGGAGGAGCTGAGAGCTTGGATCCATAGCTGGAAAACCATGCCGGTTCGGATCCCATATCGGATCCATAACCCACAGGTTGCAGACAAATGAATACACCTACTCAGATGGAACGTTATGGTGAGTACATAACTTCTAATTCTCAACAACAACAGAGCCAAAGCCAGGTTAGTTCTAAAGGTGTTGGGAATCATGGCAGCGGCCATACCTCTCCTTCCATTGGCCAGATACCACATGCGGATCCTTCAGTGGATGCTTTTTTCTCAATGGTCATACCAGGAACTTCCAATGTCTCACACCATTATGATCACGCAAGCGTGCAAAAAGCATCTCATGTGGTGGATGTCTTCCCCCCAGCTCCTGTTGGGGAGACCATTTGTTCCACCTCCTCCGGTTGCTACTCTGACAACGGATGCCTCCCTGATCGGGTGGGGCGGGCATTATCAGGGCAAGGACAGTCCAGGGCACATGGCAGCAAAGCGAATGCCACTTGCACATAAATGTTCTGGAGATGAGAGCAGTGCTTTTAGCGTTGCAAGCCCTTCAAGACTCTCTTCCTTGGGAGCGATTGCAATCCAGACAGACAATATGTCTGTAGTGTGGTACATCAACAAACAAGGCGGAACCAGATCATACCCCTGTGTGAGAAGCACTCAGACTGTGGCAATGGGCGATTTCTTCTCAGCGTTTCTGATAGCAACGCACATCCCGGAAGTCAATCACACATTCTGCGGACAAATTGAGCAGAGCTATTCTCATGCCTCCGCGAGTGGTCTCTGAAAGACTCTGTAGTGAGAGAGATTTTTCTCAAGTGGGGTCAGCCTTGCTACGATCTTTTGCTACTCCCCAAAACAGCAAGTGCAGAGAATACTTCACTCTATTCCCTTTACCAGGCCAACCCAGCAGGGACGCTTAGTCCAAGTTTGGCCCCGGGGACTTCTGTATGCATTTCCTCCTTCCACTGATCTCTCAAGTAATACAGAAAGCTATCGCTCAGAAGGCCTCATTGATCCTCATTGCTCCTTTGGCCTTTTCGGCAAGTGTGGTTCCCTTTCTGCATCGATTTCTTTTGGGCGACCGTGGAATCTGGACCTAGTTCAGATCTTTTGATCCATCAGTCGGGTCAGTTTCAGCTCCCTCCCCTCTCTGAACCTCACTGCTTGGTTCCTCCACTTCCAACCGTAGCCAGGCTTCCTCAATTATCTCACTCTGTTAGAGATATTTTGATAGCTTCCATAAATCTTCCACTAAAGATTTATTTGAGTAAGTGGAAGCAGCTTTTCATATTGGGCACAAGGAAAGGACATAGATCCTTTCACCGCTTCCATCCAACTAGTCCTTGAATTTCTTGCTGAACTCTTCCATGCAGGTTCATCTCCATCTACTCTTAAGGTTCAATTGGCAGCTATTTCTAATTTCCATGTGGGTATTTCTGAATCTGCCCTAATGTCCCACAAACTCTGCAAAGCCTTTTGAAAGGAGTTTTTCTTCTCAGACCTCCTGTAAGAAATCCTCCTTCTCCTTGGGACCTAAATTTAGTTCTTGCTTCTTTGATTCTTTCCCCTTTCGAACCTGCAGCTTCATGTTCCTTAAAGTTATTATCATGGAAAACTCTCTTTCTGGTGGCTATCACATCAGCTAGAAGAATTTCAGAACTTCAAGCACTCAGTTGTCGTTCTCCTTACCTTGTGTTCCATAAGGACAGAGTTTCCTTACCGACTAACCGTCCTTTTGCCTAAGGTGGTTTCAACATCAAATCTAAACCAATGCATTGACCTCCTGTCTTTTTCCCAGAGTATTCAAATAGGTCTGAACAAAATTACACTGTCTGGATGTTCATCGTCAATTAAGGTACTACTTGGACAGGGCCGAAACAATTCAGAAAATCTGATCAGCTGTTTGTCTCCTATGCGGAAAGCAGAAAGGGACTTCCAGTTTCAAAGGTATCTTTATCCAGATGGCTAACATCTCTGATTACCCTTGTTTATGAGATTAGACACCAAAACTGCCTAATAAGCCTAAAGCCCATTCCACCAGAGCTTTGGCTACTTCTCTAACCTTCAAGACAGACTGCCTATTGACACCATTTGTGCAGCGGCTACTTGGGCTACTCCTCACACTTTTATTTCCCATTATAAGTTGGATTTAGCTTCTAGGCATAGAGCTAATTTTGGTTCCACTGTTCTCAGGAGTCTGTTCCGTTAGGCCACCGGGACAAGGTGCTAGGGGCCTTGGTCC
>NC_056732.1:1830283878-1830391378 GCF_019279795.1 Protopterus annectens | reverse complement strand
GGAAGTCAAACACACGCCAAAAACTAATAACTCAAAAGAAGCAGGATGCTTTCAATAAACTGATTTACCAACACACCTATGACATATGGAAAGTTAATATGTCCAATGCCTTACTTAGACATATCTTTGAATATAGTGGGCACTGCTTTAGATTTTCAGGTTTGGAGCAAGTTATCGACAAAGACATGAGGGGTGGGCCAAAAGACATATGGTTAGAGTATAGGGAGTTGATTTGGCAACTCCGTGTCAATGCTACCAGTCCTCCAGGCCTCAATGAGACTTTGTCTATTAGTAGTTACTTAAAACTTAAATCTGAATTTCACATGTGAACAAAGGTTTTATACATTGTAAGCAGTATTATGTATTTTAAGTACTAAAATAACTATTATGAACTTCAAGTACTATAATAGCATTTACATTTTAATAATAATTTAAGTATTGCATATGCACTTTATGAAAAAGCCCAAATTGTAAAAGCTTTGCACACTTGATTTTAGGCACTGTTTTTTATGAACGAACTGTGTTTCCATCAATGAATTGTGTTTCTTTACGAATTCATTGTGTTACTTAATGGGGGGTGTGGTTTTAAAATCATGTGACTATACCAAGAGGATATTTAAGTGTGTTACAATGTATTTCAAGTGTTTCTGATGAAGTCTGAGGCTTAAGGCCGATGAAAGCGCTCAAAATCAATAAAGTTTGCTGTGGAACTTTGTTTGGATCCTGCTTCTTTTGAGTTATTCATTTTATGGAAGAATGTAACTAAATCATTTAATAATAGGGTACCCAGAACAGCCATGTGTAATCAAATGAGAAGGTCTGTGGAGGAGAGTGTAGACTATGCTATTAACAGGAGAAGGGAATAAGACAGAATACAGTTGTGGGGTGGGTGAAGCTGGTATTGCCCAGCACAAACTAAAGGCACTTATTGAGTAAGGTGACAGCTGTGAAGATACGAGCATTGAAAGCCAGCTGTGGGCTGCTAGGAGGAGTAGACCGTAATCAAGGGATTGTTTGTGGCTGTTTGTGTAACTACATACAAAGTATGAGCAGTGAAAGGCAGCTGTGGGCTGCTAGGAGGAGTAGATAGTAATCGAGGGATTGTTTGTGGCTGTTTGTGTAACTACATACAAAGTATGAGCAGTGAAAGGCAGCTGTGGGCTGCTAGGAGGAGTAGATAGTAATCGAGGGATTGTTTGTGGCTGTTTGTGTAACTACATACAAAGTATGAGCAGTGAAAGGCAGCTGTGGCCTGCTAGGAGGAGTCGATAGTAATCAAGGGATTGTTTGTGGCTGTTTGTGTAACTACATACAAAGTATGAGCAGTGAAAGGCAGCTGTGGCCTGCTAGGAGGAGTAGATAGTAATCAAGGGATTGCTTGTGGCTGTTTGTATAACTACATACAAAAGTATGAGCAGTGAAAGGCAGCTGTGGGCTGCTAGGAGGAGTCGATAGTAATCAAGGGATTGTTTGTGGCTGTTTGTATAACTACATACAAAGTATGAGCAGTGAAAGGCAGCTGTGGGCTGCTAGGTGGAGTCGATAGTAATCAAGGGATTGTTTGTGGCTGTTTGTGTAACTACATACAAAGTATGAGCAGTGAAAGGCAGCTGTGGGCTGCTAGGAGGAGTCGATAGTAATCAAGGGATTGTTTGTGGCTGTTTGTGTAACTACATACAAAGTATGAGCAGTGAAAGCCAGCTGTGGGCTGCTAGGAGGAGTCGATAGTAATCAAGGGATTGTTTGTGGCTGTTTGTGTAACTACGTACAAAGTATGAGCAGTGAAAGGCAGCTGTGGGCTGCTAGGAGGAGTCGATAGTAATCAAGGGATTGTTTGTGGCTGTTTGTTTAACTACATACAAAGTATGAGCAGTGAAAGGCAGCTGCGGGCTGCTAGGTGGAGTAGATAGTAATCAAGGGATTGTTTGTGGCTGTTTGTTTAACTACATACAAAGTATGAGCAGTGAAAGGCAGCTGTGGGCTGCTAGGTGGAGTCGATAGTAATCGAGGGATTGTTTGTGGCTGTTTGTGTAACTACATACAAAGTATCAGCAGTGAAAGGCAGCTGTGGGCTGCTAGGAGGAGTCGATAGTAATCAAGGGATTGTTTGTGGCTGTTTGTGTAACTACATACAAAGTATGAGCAGTGAAAGGCAGCTGTGGGCTGCTAGGAGGAGTCGATAGTAATCAAGGGATTGTTTGTGGCTGTTTGTGTAACTACATACAAAGTATGAGCAGTGAAAGGCAGCTGTGGGCTGCTAGGAGGAGCAGATAGTAATCAAGGGATTGTTTGTGGCTGTTTGTGTAACTACATACAAAGTATGAGCAGTGAAAGGCAGCTGTGGGCTGCTAGGAGGAGTCGATAGTAATCAAGGGATTGTTTGTGGCTGTTTGTGTAACTACATACAAAGTATGAGCAGTGAAAGGCAGCTGTGGGCTGCTAGGAGGAGTCAATAGTAATCAAGGGATTGTTTGTGGCTGTTTGTATAACTACATACAAAGTATGAGCAGTGAAAGGCAGCTGTGGGCTGCTAGGAGGAGTCGATAGTAATCAAGGGATTGTTTGTGGCTGTTTGTATAACTACATACAAAGTATGAGCAGTGAAAGACAGCTGTGGGCTGCTAGGAGTAGATAGTAATACAGGGATTGTTTGTGGCTGTTTGTATAACTACATACAAAGTATGAGCAGTGAAAGCCAGCTGTGGGCTGCTAGGAGGAGTAGATAGTAATCAAGGGATTGTTTGTGGCTGTTTGTGTAACTACATACAAAGTATGAGCAGTGAAAGGCAGCTGTGGGCTGCTAGGAGGAGTCGATAGTAATCAAGGGATTGTTTGTGGCTGTTTGTGTAACTACATACAAAGTATGAGCAGTGAAAGGCAGCTGTGGGCTGCTAGGAGGGGTAGATAGTAACCAAGGGATTGTTTGTGGCTGTTTGTGTAACTACATACAAAGTATGAGCAGTGAAAGGCAGCTGTGGGCTGCTAGGAGGGGTAGATAGTAATCAAGGGATTGTTTGTGGCTGTTTGTGTAACTACATACAAAGTATGAGCAGTGAAAGGCAGCTGTGGGCTGCTAGGAGGAGTAGATATTAATCAAGGGATTGTTTGTGGCTGTTTGTGTAACTACATACAAAGTATGAGCAGTGAAAGGCAGCTGTGGCCTGCTAGGAGGAGTCGATAGTAATCAAGGGATTGTTTGTGGCCGTTTGTGTAACTACATACAAAGTATGAGCAGTGAAAGGCAGCTGTGGGCTGCTAGGAGGAGTCGATAGTAATCAGGGGATTGTTTGTGGCTGTTTGTGTAACTACATACAAAGTATGAGCAGTGAAAGGCAGCTGTGGGCTGCTAGGTGGAGTCGATAGTAATCAGGGGATTGTTTGTGGCTGTTTGTGTAACTACATACAAAGTATGAGCAGTGAAAGGTAGCTGTGGGCTGCTAGGATGAGTCGATAGTAATCAAGGGATTGTTTGTGGCTGTTTGTATAACTACATACAAAGTATGAGCAGTGAAAGGTAGCTGTGGGCTGCTAGGAGGAGTCGATAGTAATCAAGGGATTGTTTGTGGCTGTTTGTGTAACTACATACAAAGTATGAGCAGTGAAAGGTAGCTGTGGGCTGCTAGGATGAGTCGATAGTAATCAAGGGATTGTTTGTGGCTGTTTGTGTAACTACATACAAAGTATGAGCAGTGAAAGGCAGCTGTGGGCTGCTAGGAGGAGTCGATAGTAATCAAGGGATTGTTTGTGGCTGTTTGTGTAACTACATACAAAGTATGAGCAGTGAAAGGCAGCTGTGGGCTGCTAGGAGGAGTCGATAGTAATCAAGGGATTGTTTGTGGCTGTTTGTGTAACTACATACAAAGTATGAGCAGAGAAAGGCAGCTGTGGGCTGCTAGGAGGAGTCGATAGTAATCAAGGGATTGTTTGTGGCTGTTTGTATAACTACATACAAAGTATGAGCAGTGAAAGGTAGCTGTGGGCTGCTAGGATGAGTCGATAGTAATCAAGGGATAGTTTGTGGCTGTTTGTGTAACTACATACAAAGTACGAGCAGTGAAAGGCAGCTGTGGACTGCTAGGTGGAGTAGATAGTAATCAAGGGATTGTTTGTGGCTGTTTGTGTAACTACATACAAAGTATGAGCAGTGAAAGCCAGCTGTGGGCTGCTAGGAGGAGTCGATAGTAATCGAGGGATTGTTTGTGGCTGTTTGTGTAACTACATACAAAGTATGAGCAGTGAAAGGCAGCTGTGGGCTGCTAGGAGGAGTAGATAGTAACCAAGGGATTGTTTGTGGCTGTTTGTATAACTACATACAAAGTATGAGCACTGAAAGGCAGCTGTGGGCTGCTAGGTGGAGTCGATAGTAATCAAGGGATTGTTTGTGGCTGTTTGTGTAACTACATACAAAGTATGAGCAGTGAAAGCCAGCTGTGGGCTGCTAGGAGGAGTCGATAGTAACCAGGGGATTGTTTGTGGCTGTTTGTGTAACTACATACAAAGTACGAGCAGTGAAAGGCAGCTGTGGGCTGCTAGGAGGAGTAGATAGTGATCAAGGGATTGTTTGTGGCTGTTTGTGTAACTACATACAAAGTATGAGCAGTGAAAGGCAGCTGTGGGCTGCTAGGTGGAGTAGATAGTAATCAAGGGATTGTTTGTGGCTGTTTGTATAACTACATATAAAGTATGAGCAGTGAAAGGTAGCTGTGGGCTGCTAGGAGGAGTAGATAGTAATCAAGGGATTGTTTGTGGCTGTTTGTGTAACTACATACAAAGTATGAGCAGTGAAAGCCAGCTGTGGGCTGCTAGGAGGAGTCGATAGTAATCAAGGGATTGTTTGTGGCTGTTTGTGTAACTACATACAAAGTATGAGCAGTGAAAGGCAGCTGTGGGCTGCTAGGAGGAGTAGATAGTAATCAAGGGATTGTTTGTGGCTGTTTGTGTAACTACATACAAAGTATGAGCAGTGAAAGGCAGCTGTGGCCTGCTAGGAGGAGTCAATAGTAATCAAGGGATTGTTTGTGGCTGTTTGTGTAACTACGTACAAAGTATGAGCAGTGAAAGGCACCTGTGGGCTGCTAGGAGGATTCGATAGTAATCAAGGGATTGTTTGTGGCTGTTTGTATAACTACATACAAAGTATGAGCACTGAAAGGCAGCTGTGGCCTGCTAGGAGGAGTCGATAGTAACCAAGGGATTGTTTGTGGCTGTTTGTGTAACTACGTACAAAGTATGAGCAGTGAAAGGCAGCTGTGGGCTGCTAGGAGGAGTAGATAGTAATCAAGGGATTGTTTGTGGCTGTTTGTATAACTACATACAAAGTATGAGCAGTGAAAGCCAGCTGTGGGCTGCTAGGAGGAGTAGATAGTAATCAAGGGATTGTTTGTGGCTGTTTGTATAACTACATACAAAGTATGAGCAGTGAAAGGCAGCTGTGGGCTGCTAGGAGGAGTCGATAGTAATCAAGGGATTGTTTGTGGCTGTTTGTGTAACTACATACAAAGTATGAGCAGTGAAAGGCAGCTGTGGGCTGCTAGGAGGAGTAGACAGTAATCAAGGGATTGCTTGCAGCTATTTATGTAACTACATACAACTACAAGCAGCTGAGGGCACAGATAGCAGCTAACCAAAAAATGCCCAGTAACAGGTGGAGATAAGAACACAGGTAATCAGTGAAGTTACCTGTGTCGATGAAATGCATGCTACAACCTACCTGTGAACAGCACACTGCCGTGCAAACATGGGCAGTTTTATAATAACACCAAAAACTGCTGAAAACCTCAAAGAAACACAATGTCCAATAGCAAATTGCACTCCCTTAAAGGTTCCAAAGCAGTCAGCGGCACAGAAATGGCCTGGTTCTCGCAGTCAGCGGCACAGAAATGGCCCGGTTCTCGCAGTCAGCGGCACAGAAATGGCCCGGTTCTCGCAGTCAGCGGCACAGAAATGGCCCGGTTCTCGCAGTCAGTGGCACAGAAATGGCCCGGTTCTCACAGTCAGCGGCACAGAAATGGCCCGGTTCTCGCCGTTAGCGGCACAGAAATGGCCCGGTTCTCCCAGTCATCGGCACAGAAATGGCCTGGTTCTCCCAGTCATCGGCACAGAAATGGCCTGGTTCTCCCAGTCAGCGGCACAGAAATGGCCCAGTTTTCGCAGTCAGCAGTACAGAAATGGCCCGGTTCTCACAGTCAGCAGCACAGAAACGGCCCGGTTCTCACAGTCAGCAGCACAGAAACTGTCCTGGTTCTAGCAGTCAGCGATACAGAAATGGCCTGGTTCTCATAGTCAGTGGTACAGAAATGGCCTGGTTCTCACAGTCAGCGGTACAGAAATAGCCCGGTTCTCGCAGTCAGCAGCACAAAAATGGCTTGGTTCTCTGTTCTGCTACAAGATTAAGCCAACAAACAGTTTTCTTCACAGATTTTTCTCCACAGATAGCTATACAGTTTTTTGTGCTTTTAAGCAATCTTAGTATGTTCTGTAAAGTAGAAAAAGAGAAACCACTTATGTCAGATCTTGTAGAGCTTGGTATCGGCAGCATATCTTAGTATGTGCTGTAAAGTAGGAAATGAGAAACCACTTAGCCAGATCTTGTAGAGCTTTGTATCAGAAGCTTACAACTCAGTGTGTAGAAGCTTGTATAAAACGCTTGGGCAACCATCTGAAATGTCAGAACCCAAAAAGCAAGTCATAGAACACAGAGACTGAATACCCAAAAAACAGACTTACAGATACCAAGTCTGAGATGGCCACTTCTCGGAGTGTTCCCTCTTCTCTTAGGCATGATGGTGATCTTGGAATTGATATATAAAAGCTGAGGAAGATGGGGTGGCTTCCACCACATCAGGGGTGAAGGGAGGGCTTGCCCCCTGCAAAAAAAGAAGTTACAAGGAGAAGAGCAAGCTTCGAGACTTGCTCTTCATTTTGGCCTTTTTTTCCCTTGTTGGGACTCAGAATTTTGAGTGCCAGCATTTCAATAGGGAGCCCTTTCTTGTCCTGTATGCAGTTTATTTCTAGTGTGTTTATAACACCCTCATATAGCAGTCTGACTTGTACTGTTGCTATATGTTTGTAAGCTTGTCTTATTCACATTTAGTTTTTGTAGATGAGTCATTACCTCACAATCCTAGAATTCCATTTTGTTTGTTAAGTGAATATATTTTTGACCTAATTTATGGCCTGCTTTTGTGTTTTAATATTATCTGTAATGTTTGTATAGATGAACAAAGGTGAAATCACAGAGGTAATTCTATGGAGTATATTTTAACCATATAACTTATCTATTTTTTTTATTGCTCAGGATATGATATACCGCTAGAACAACTGTTATCATATATTGAAAAACCTGTTGAACTTCCATTTCATGAGAAGGTAGAAGATATGACTGTGCTTCAGACAGATCTTCCTGAAGTCCCAGTAAGCAGTAAGTAAATACTTCGCTAAAGAATTAATTTGGCTTCCCACGTTGTATATGAGAAGAATCTGTGGTTAAACTAATGACAGTATTCACAGTGCCAGGCTGCATGAATATTTAAGGGGAATGTGAGACTCATGGCACTACATGGCTGTGTAAGTGTAAGAACTGAAAACAAACGGCACTGTTTTTTGAAATTCTCAGGCCTACAAGGGAGTGCCCAGTACAAATTTTGTAGACCTGAATCTAACTAAATTGAGCTATGAAGAATGCAAACGTGAGAAATAGGCATACATCTGTATGCATGCTACACATGTTTGTAACTTCATGAATGCTTTTGTATATTTTTGGCAGATGTTTAGTAAGATGAGAACTTTTGAGGAAAGCTTGTACTGACTCTGTGTCGGCATCACAGGCTAGCAGGATATCAAAACTTTTACAGGCTTTTACTACAGTAAATGATCTGAGATGATAGTATATGGATACCCTGTTTTGAACTTTCCTATTATCTCCATTTCTTAACTTATAAAATGAGAATGGGTGCTGTCATTGACACCCCAAATGATATTAACATACTGCAAGAGGGTTCTCACAGTTACAAATAACTGGTGCCAAAGTCATAGCCTTAAGTTAAAGGCAAAAAAATGTATTATCATACCATTCAGCAAAAACATGGCCCCTACTGATTACCACATCAATGCAACCCTGTAAGCACACAACATGTGGTGAGAGACCTGGGTACTCAGGTTGACAGCAATCTCACATTTGACCATTATGTGGTGGTAGTGTTTAGAAAAGCCTATTACTTGGTTCATCTCCTAAGTAAAGGGATTGCATCCAGAAAAAAAAGGAGGTTATTACCTCCTTATACTCCTCCCCACTCATTAGACCTGTAATTGAGTATAATGACCTATTTGGTATGTACCTCTCCAAACACATAACACCAACTGGAAAGGCCGCAGACATACCTCACAAAGAGAATCCATGGCCTCCCAACACCTGTCTCATGTGGACAGGCTCAAATCACTATCAATCTACTCGGTATCATACAGATTACTCAGAGGTGATCTGTGTCTTGCCTACAAAGCAGTTTTTGACCCTGCCCTTCTAGAGATGCTCCATATCTGTAAGTCTATCTCCTTACGCATTACCCTCTCAGTAGGTCTAAATCTAATATGCTTCGTTAAAATTCAAAAGGTTTAATTGCTTTAAGCGCGATCAGTAACAGTACACTTTTCGTCAGTAAATGATAAACCAACTTCTTCAGAAGCAAAACAGTGCTTAACATAAGCACCAAGCTTAAATACTCACAAATTCCCTAGTACACTGAAAGCCACCATTAATTAAGATAGTACATAATGGTTTTCACCTGGTGGTTGTCATGGTTACACCCCTTTGTAGGGCTAGCTTTACAAGCAGCCGAGAACAAAGTTGACTGTTCATGTAAAGCCTTAATACTCTTCTCAGTTACCGGGTTAAAAGTATTTAAGCAATGATGGTAAACAATAGTAATGGTATTAAGCAACGGACAAACCCTAACCATAAAATAATTTTGAAAGAATGGTGTGTCTTCTAAAATATTAAAAGTATCAGAACTGTTATTATGATTTTATATATATATATATATTTTGCAGCATGATAACTACATGTCTCAGAATTATGGGTGACATGTGTTTACCCAGGCTCTCCATAACTGGTTCCTTATTCTTTCGATTTTCATTCACCATTTTTTACTTGCAATATGAGAATTACTTACACTTAAACCGGGGGTGATATGTATGCAGCCATGCGAGTATCCCACTATGCTTAATGGCTGGTAAAGGGGTCGACGTGGAACGGGCTTGAAGGTCAGTACCCGGCTTAGAAGGGTTCAACCCCTAATAACAGTTCTGATACTTTTAATACTTTAGAAGACACACCATTCTTTCAAAATTATTTTATATTAACACAGGGTTGTGTCCGCTTTTATTGAGGCGAGTTTTAACAACCGTGCTATATACGGGTGTTATTTAAATCCACTCCGTGATTGAACTCGTGTGGTTTTGTCTGAATATTTTAATAGTAAGTTTTGCACATTCATGTATTTTTACTAAGCAGTACTAAGCAAAATGTACCATGTTTTTTGTATGAAGACATTCTGGCATATGCTTGAATTTGATCTACTATGGTTAGGGTTTGTCCGTTGCTTAATACCATTACTATTGTTTACCATCATTGCTTAAATACTTTTAACCCGGTAACTGAGAAGAGTATTAAGGCTTTACATGAACAGTTAACTTTGTTCTCGGCTGCTTGTAAAGCTAGCCCTACAAAGGGGTGTAACCATGACAACCACCAGGTGAAAACCATTATGTACTATCTTAATTAATGGTGGCTTTCAGTGTACTAGGGAATTTGTGAGTATTTAAGCTTGGTGCTTATGTTAAGCACTGTTTTGCTTCTGAAGAAGTTGGTTTATCATTTACTGACGAAAAGTGTACTGTTACTGATCGCGCTTAAAGCAATTAAACCTTTTGAATTTTAACGAAGGAAGGAGCCTGGAGCCTTATTTTCATTTGTCAGTTGGTTTCTTTTGGATATTTCTAAATCTAATATGCTTCATCAACAAAACCTGCTGGAGAGACAGGTTTGTCTCCCAGAGGCTGCCACGTCTCTGGAATAGACTTCCCATATATGTCAAACAGAGTACCTCACTGACCCTTTTCAAGCGCAACCTTGATGAGTAGATGGGAGACCACAAATTTGTCCCATGGGTTCCATCTTTGTCCCACACTGACAGAGGGGGGACAGGTGCTGAATGATTAATTTCTAGGGATAAATTCTTGGCTAGGCTTGTAAGGGCCCCACAGCCCTAGTAACCTCCTATGAAATGTTGTAAGGAGAGAGAGAGAGAGAGAGAGAGGAGAAGGAAACACAAAAACAATGCATTAAGAGGGTTGTGGTGAAAGACGCTGAAGAGGATGGGTATTGTTTTGTGGAAATAGGCACCTTTTTTCCACTAATATATATATCTATATATGTGAAGATGGGGGAAGAAAAAGAGCAGAAGGTGTAGGAGAGAGAGTTGGGGAAGGGTTAACATTACTGACATTCACATAAAAGACAGACAAGACAGGAACACTAGGTTGAGCTCGTATAGAAGGTGAAGAGACCCAAAGGGGAGGTGATGACACCCCCACAACCACTTCCACCCCAGTCTGAAAGTCTCATATTCCACCCTACCCTGATGTTCCTGGGAGGAGTGTTCCTAATGGCATGAGGTCACTAGTAGTTTTGTGGTCAGAGCCAACTGGAAGAGCAAGTTCAGCACTCAACCTTCCTTATTTCCTAGTGGAAAACAGTTTTTGTACTTACTTTCCTCACTTGCTTAGAGAAAAACAGCTCTTGTACTCACTTTCCTCACTTGTCTAGAGGAAAATAGTTTTTTATTCAGGCACCTCCCAGTGTTCTCTCCTGTCTGTCTGATGAATCTGGGCATCCTGGGGCAATGTAGCAATTGCCTCATGTACACTGACAACCCTCTCCTCCTACCATCCAACACTACATCCTGCGAGAGATGCATTTATCTAGTCAAACTGGAGGCAAAGCTCTCTCCAACCAAGACTGAACTTGACAGTCAGGAGGAGAAGGTAAACACTTGCACCACACCACACTCATCATATAGTCCCACTAAACCTACACCACCAAAATCCACACATAGAAACACAAAAACATTCGCGGAGGCTCTCAGTAATAATCTGCTCAAGCAACAGAGACCTCCAAAGCAGAAATGCAAGCAACCTCCACCCCCCAAAACAACCAACATAGCCCACAGACTCAGTTTGCCACTCAACCACAGCCCATAAGTCAAAACAACGTACCCAACACATTAGTCATAGGTGACTCTATAGTCAGGCACACTGATGTCTTACTCACCAGGCTAAATAAGGAGAAGGTTACTGTCAGCTGTCGGTCAGGTGCCAAGATCTGCCACATAACCCATGCACTCAGGTCACTCCACAACAAGTACAAATGTGACTCTGTCATTGTTCATGTTGGTGTGAATGATCTGAGATGAACCTCCCTAGACTACATGAAAAGAGACATGGAAGAGCTCTCCGATCTTGTAGCCCAGACAGGTGTGACCCTAGCCCTGAGTAGCATCCTGCCATCGCCCAGAATGATACCGCAGTACAAGGACAAAATGATTGACTTCAACAATTGGCTAAGCTTCTGGTGTCATTCTAAGGGGATCCAGTATCTGTCTGCCTGGGACAACATGGTCAACAGACCACGATGCTTTGCCAGAGATGGCCTGCACCTGTCACCCCTGGGATTCTGGATAGTAGCTAAGGCTCTTGCCGCACCTATAGTCCTTTTTTTAGGCAAGGTTCAAATGAGAAATTCACCACCGTAACAGGAACAAGCAAGCAAAAACTGAGGGTAATGCTTCTCAATGCTAGAAGTCTAAATCTCAAAATGCACTTCCTTGAGGCACTCCTTAAAATGGAGAACATCGATATCTGTGCAGTGACTGAGACCTGGTTCAAAGGTCCAGAGAGCACCCCTGCATCACCAGGCTATAACTCATACCACACTTTTCGGCCATCTATCCTGAACACCAATGACCGAGGTGTGTCCATATTCATTAAGGATATCCACACCTCCAGGCTAGTTGCTCAGCATAATACAGCTGAGGTTATCCAAGTGCAACAAACCGTTGGCAAAACAGCAATCCAAATTGTAGCTTGCTACAGATCCCTCACCATGCCCTAGGATTCCCATTCCTATTTTCTTGATATATTGGAAAATATTAGGGTTCAACCAAACACGCTAATAATGGGTGATTTCAACTACCCCACCATTAACTGGAAAAACTACTCATGTACCAACTCTTTTCGCTCAACTCTTTCAGGAATTCATTAATTCCAATGCCGTGGATCATCTTATCCACACACCCTCACCAGGGGCAACAATATCCTAGACATTGCCAACATGAGTGACCAGTGTTCCACACCTGAAGTCAACTCCTCTTTGGTCAGATCCGACCATAAGCTAATCACCCTAGATATCCTTATCCCGCCCCCACTTCTCATTAACTCATTCACTCCAGAGCAGCTGAGGAAAAGCTGCTTGCTTAATTCCACCATAGGAACAACAGAGCAGCCTGAGCTCATTTTCAGAAAATCCGTTTGGAATACCATACAGAAAACAAATGTTCATAACTCTTTAACTATAAGAGCTAGACTAAAAATGTAACTGCGAAAGTTGTTCAGCAGACACTGACCTTTCCAACAGTGTAAATGTTGATAATGTATATCAAAGTCATTATTAAATATTTGACAAGGAATGCTGATATTGTGCATATTTTTACCTTTTTAGAAAAACAAAGCATAATATCTTGGCCAATGTACCATGCAGACCCATACAATTTGAATGTAATTTGTTAGTATGAATGTCAGCTTTAAAATGATACCTTAACCATTACTGCGTGATGTTCCTTTCTTGAGATATTCACGGAAATATGATTAATATATTATTTTTCATAATTGATAAATAAACAAATCATAATATCTCATCACCTGTAACAGACAGAGCCTACATATCAGTGTAGATGTTGTGCATCTGAATGTCAGCTTCAAAATGATGCATCATTTGTGCGATCACCATGCTCCCTTGCAAAAATATGGGCATAATAATGAAAAGAATTGTAAATGTATAATTTTCATAATCGTACAAGACTAAACAAACTGTGATATTTGTACATGTGTAGAGTGCACAGAGACAGTTCTTTTACCATGTTGTAAGGAGTAACACTGTCTTCAAAATGAGGTATTACTTGGCACATTCAGATGCTCCCTTGCAAAGTTATCTACCAAAATATGAAAAAAAAAATCATAATTTCCATAACCTAAGTCCGAAACAAACTTTGATATCTGCAGATAGTACAACATACAGGCTATTCTTTTCCTATGTTAGAACTATCATTACTGTCTTCACAATGAGGTATTACGTGGCACATTCAGATGCTCCCTTGTAAAGTTATTTACCAAAATATGAAAAAAAAATCATAATTTTCATAACCCATGTCCGAAACAAACTTTGATATCTGCATATGAGTACAACATACAGACACCATTCTTTTACCGTGTTAGAACTGTCAATACTGTTTTCAAAATGAGGTATTACTTAGCACATTTAAATGCTCCCTTGCAAAGTTATTTACCAAAATATGAAAAAGAAATCATAATTTCCATAACCTAAGTCCTAAACAAACTTTGCTATCTACACGTGTCCAACATACAGGCACAATTCTTGTACCATGTTGGAACCAGCAATACTGTCTTCAAAATGAGGTATTACTTGGCGCATTCAGATGCTCCCTTGCAAAGTTATTTACCAAAATATGAAAAAAATCATAATTTCCATAACCTAAGTCCGAAACAAACTTTGATATCTGCATATGAGTACAACATACAGGCACAATTCTTTTACCATGTTGGAACTATCAATACTGTCTTCAAAATGAGGTATTACTTGGCACACTGACATGCTCCTTTGCAAAGTTATTTACCAAATTATGAAAAAAATCATAATTTCCATAACCTAAATCCTAACAAAACTGATATATGTACATGTGTACAGCATTCAGAAGCAGATGTTTTACCATGTAGACACATATTATTGTAAATATACACATTCTTGGTTTAGCCAACATACTGCTGAATGGGTACATGTAAAGAGAAAAAGCAAGGTAAGGACCGCCACTGCACTAATGAACCCAGGACAGGCATGGGACTTCAGTGACAGGCAAGGCCATCTCATTTGCCAAACTCAGATAAATATATTTTACACAACACATTTCATAATAGAGTTTTACTTACTATACTGGCCCTACTTGGTCATGGGTGTTTTCCATTCTTCTCACGAGCTGCATGTTACCAATCCTGCATAGCTCTCCTTACGCAATGCCCTCCTCAATTAGGTGAACGCCATCCCTTCTGAACAGGTGAACGTCTTCTGCCCAACTACTGAGTATAAGCAGAAGTACAGTAATACAAGTAGAAATGTCAAACGTATCTGGTTCATCCATGTTAGAATTAGTGACAAAAGTAATAATTCCAGTTATTGCATCTGACCATCACTCTAGTTACAATAAGACCCATCAGTTTTCCTCAATGCAGTATGTGCATTTTGTTAACAGATAATAAAATATTCTTGAAAGCTGGATACATAAACCAAAAATTATAATAACCATCGCTGAAACTTAAGCTATAGATAACCTATACTTGTTGCACTGTATTTGTTCATAGGTTCATACTAGGCTGTCTGCCCTAGGACATTTATAAGCCTAGCCAGAGTGTGTTTGGCTTTCGCCCACCCATTTTAAATGAATTTTGCTATGCCCTTTTTCAAGGTTAGTATACTGTGCCTCTGTCTAACAGTGACACAGAAGTGATACCCAGGGTAAACCTACTATCTCCCATCCGCACATCAAGATTCCTCTTGAAGAGAGTCAATGAGGGACTCTGCCTAACCTGCACTGGGATTTTATTCCGGAGTGAAGGGAGCCTCTGGGTTATGAATCTGTCCCTCCAGCATAGCCTATTTATTTCAGCGCTGAGGTTCAAGTCTCTCAAGTGCGTAGCTCGATGGGATTTGGATTTTCTGAGGTGCAACATGTCCATTAATTCCGGGTTGGACATGGCTTTATATGTCAGGCACAGATTGCCTCTGAGCAGGCGGTATGCCACTGACTAGAGCTGGAGTTTCTTTAACCGGGCAGCATATGGCATCTGTTTGAGCCCTTTGATCCTCTTGGTGAGGTACTTTTGGGGTCTTTCCAGTTGCTGTAGGTGTCTGGTAAGGTACATCCCAAAAGGGGCATTGTACTCAATTATGGGCCTGATGAGGGATGAGTAAAGAGGCACGATGACCTCCCCTGACCTAGATGTGAATCCCTTCATGATTAGGTGGGCTATATAAAATGTTTTTCTAACCACTTTGGCCATGTGGTTGTCAAATGAGAGATTGCTATCAACTTGGGTCCCCAGGTCCCTAATTACTTAATGGATTACCACCTATGTGGTAATTTGTGGGCACTGTTTTTGCCAAAGGGATGACTATACACTTTTGGCGTTTAGCTTGAGGCCATGGCTCTGGCACCAGTTGTCTGTTTCTATGAGGCCCTTTTGTAGGATGCTTGTGTCGGCTGGAGAGTTTATTATGGCGCCCAGTTTGCAGTCATCTGCGAACTTGGTCAGCCACAGTCCTTCCGTGTTAGCCTGTACCTCCGAGAAATATATACCGAACAAGAGAGGTCCCAGGACTGAGCCTTGTGGGACGCCACTTGTAACTGGTTTGGAGTCTGACATGGCTCCAGCAATTCTAACCATGTGGGTTCTGCCCTTGAGCCAGTTTGCAATCCATCTAGTGACATAGGGGTTTATATTTAAGCTGGTGAGCTTATCTATAATGCCCGAGTGGGGTATTGTATCGAAGGCTTTTGCAAGGTCCAGGTAGGCTGTGTGGACCACCTTCTCCTCGTCAATGGCCTTGGTGACTATTTCAAAGAAATCGACCAGGTTTAAGAGGCAGGATCTGCCCTTAACAAAGCCGAACTGGGTAGGATCCAGTGTTTGTAGGTCCCCAAAATCTTTATTTATGAGGTCCATGATGATCCTTTCCATAGCTTTGCAGACCAAGCTAGTCAAGCTTATGGGGTGATAGTTTCCAGGATCCGTTGAGGCACCACCTTTGTGGAGAGGGACCACTGTTGCAGTACACCACTCTTTGGGTACATATCCTGTAGTAAGGCTGAGATTGAACAGTAGTTTTATGTTTGGGTTTAGTTCTTCTTGGAGTTCATGTAGGACGCAGCCTGGGACACCGTCTGGTCCCATTGATGCTGTGTTTTTTGCTTTGGAGAGGGCGGCTCTTACCTGAGCATCTGAGATGTCAGGGGGGCAGCACTGTGCTGGGATAGATATTTGCCCTTTTGGTGGGGAAGGGGGGGGGAGATGTTTGCGCTGAACCTGTCAGCTAGGATGTTGGCAATGTCTGTGGGTTTGGTGTATTTTTTGTCATTTTGGACTAATCTGAGCATATCTGGGAATTCCCACCCAGGTTCCTAACATAACTAAAGAAAGCCTTGTGATTATCCTTAGTGTCCTGTGCAGTTTTTCTCTCGAAGCTGGCCTTAGACGATTTTATGAGTGCCCGTAGTTTTTTGCTAATACTGATCAGAGATGCCTTCCCTTTTTGGGATTTTGCTCTATCATATAGTAGCTTCCTCCTTCTATTGTATAGTTTGTTTATGGCTGGGGTCCACCAGACAGGATGCCTAACTTTGGAGGATTGGGTCTTGGTTTTATTTGGGATTGCATGATCCATGTATTCTTGAAGGTGTTCATAGAATGCGTTTATAAAGGATTCTGCGGTCTGGGACGTATTTTCCACAGGCCCGGGGGCTTTATAGGATTCCACCTCGGTTTTGAGGAGTGTGAAATTTGCTTTAGAGAAGTTTTTCACTGTGGTTTTCTGGGCAGGGGCTGGGGTCAGGATGTGAATATCTAGTGAGATTAGTTTATGGTCTGATCTTACCAGTGAGGGGGATACACTTCTGGTCGGGAGCATAGAGTGCCCATGTTGGTGATGATCAGGTCCAGTATGTTTTCTCCTCTTGTGGGAGTGGCAATAAGTTGTTCCATAGCATTTGAGTTTATAAATTCTAGGAACCTTTGGACTAGGGTGTTGGAGCTAGAGTAATGCTCCCAGTCTATGTTAGGGTAGTTGAAGTCGCCCAATATAATGGTGTTTGGAGAGACCTTCATATTTTCCAGTGTTCTCAGGAAGGCCGAGTGGGGTTCCTGGGTTTGGGAGGGTGGTCTGTAGCAGGCTATAAACTGGAAGGCAGTTTTACCCACTGTTAGTTGCACATGGATAGTCTCTGATGCTTCGTGCTGTGCCACCAACCTGGAGGTGTGGGTATCTTTTGAATATTGATACTCCCCCTCCTTTTGTGGTTCGGTCCAAGTTTTGGGGCCGAAAAGCATGGTATGAGGTATAACCTGGTAGTGCTGGGGTGCTCTCGGGAGCCTTGAACCAGGTTTCTGTTACTGCACAGATATCGATGTTCTCCATGCTAAGGAGAGTTTCGAGTGCGTGCATCTTGAGGTTTAGACTTCTGGCGTTGAGTAGCATTACTCTTAGTTTCTTATCCCTTGTAATACCTATGGAGGTGGGTTTGTCTTTTGAGCCTTGCCTAAAACCTTCAGCAGTCTGACCATGTATGCACAAGCACTTCCCTGGTACACAATGAATTATTTCCCCAAGCAACATCATCGTAGTTATGTCCGGGTATACATGCACCCAAAATGAAACGTTTCCACAAACAAGCCTTCAGTAACATTTCCTAGTATGTGCAACCACCAGCATGAACACTTCACCCAAGCAACCCCTTCATTCTCATCCTCTTAATTATGTCCAGGTATACATGCACCCAAAATGAAATGTTTCCACAAACAATCCTTCAGTAACATTTCCTACTATGTGCAACCACCAGCATGAACACTTCACCCAAGAAACCCCTTCAGTAGAATGCTGCGGTATGCATAATGTCCAAAATTAAAACAGTTCCCCAAACAAAACATCTGTAATGTTTCCTAGTATGTACAACCACCAAAATGAAGCATTCACCCAAGCGAGCCCTTCAATGTAATGTATGCACAGGCACCAGAATGAAAGATTTCCCCAAAACAACCATTCGGTAACACTTCCTGGTATGTACAAGCACCAAATCAAAAATTCGGAAACTAACACCTAATGTACAGGTGGGAAATTGCATCACATTATCTGTTCAGTAGACATGCATCATATTCCTTGTACAGGTGTAATATAAGACAGAGTCATCTCCTGTATACTCCATGTGTCTGGACTATAGGGTAGGGTTGCAAGACAGACGCCTTTTCTTACACAGAAAAACATCCCAGACCTACAACCAATAGAAAATCTGAGTGGTGACCTGAAGAGGGCTGTGCACAAGAAATGCCCTCGAAAATTTTGGACCAGCAGATGTACATAAAGGACATTTGTTTTTTCACGGTTTCACTTGAAACAGCTGACAGAGGTGAGCAAGTGGCCTATGGAAATAATCAGCTTTAGACAGTCAGGAACACAACAGCATGTAAAACTGATCTAAGGGTTTGCAGCACATTCAAACTTGAACCTCTATCTCAATCAATACAATTCCAAAAATAAGGCAAAAAAACAGAATACAGTTAAAGACATTTCACACTGCTATACAAAGTCATATAATAAAATCACAGTATTCATCCCTTATAAGGTCCATTATTGAATACAGTGCCCCTTTCAGCATGTACCTCACCCATGAATTTTGATCAGATCACTACTCATAAGCCTTCAGTAACATCTGCTAGTTTGTGCAACCACCAAATGAAACATTCCCCCAAGCAGCCTGGTCAATAAAATGATTTATGCACAAGTGCTATAATGAAATATTACATAAGATGACCCCTCCAATAACATTTACTGGTATGTACATGCACCAAATGAAACAGTCAGCAGTTTGGTTCCAAAATGGGGATAGGATAAACTGTCCTAGTATTGGATAAATTGTCAGTACTGGAAAAGATGGGACTTGAAACCTTGAAACCAGATATTAGCATGCATATGTTGAAAATAGATCTGTAACATGATCTTCTATAATAATATAATAACAGCTATAAAAGTGTTTTGAGATATATATATATATATATATATATATATATATATATATATTTTTTTTTTTTTTTTTTTTTTGATAGTGTTCTACAGTCTGTATGCATACTTGTCTGCTAACCAGACATATTACTTCCATGCTGTTTTTGTAAGCTGTAGCACTTCTAAGAATTTAATTCAAAGAAGTACTTTGGTGACTGGTTGGCACCTTGAATTCAGTTCAATTTGGAGGGTGTTTTACTTCTAAATATTTCTTCCTTTCTTCAAATTTACCCAAATTACTTCTGACTATTTCTATTCATATATGAATTATACCTGTTGCAATAATTTGTCATGTGCATTTCTACCTACAATATATTCCGTAAAGTCGGGATTCTATTTGCTAATGTGTGGCATGTCTTAGTAAATGAAAAAAAAAGGTTTTAAAAAATGGATGGATCTGTGGCACTGAATCATGAAGCCCTGACTATAACGCAGGATCGTGAAGCAGCTTGATAGTGAATGAGTTGGCTTTGGAGGTGTCAGTAAGCAGCAAATGCCTGCTTACCTATCACGGAGCAGATACAGTTGAAGTCTGCAAAGATGCTAGAATGTACTGCTACTAGATATCAGGGAATATGCACCATGTACAAGGATCAGGCATTTGCAGCAGCAGGGCGAAACTGATAAAAAATGGAAAATTGGCTCTCTGTAATCAACTTGAACTGGGGCCATAAGCCTAAAGTGCCACACCAAAGTGAGGAGAAAACAGACGCAGTAATGGGCTGCCTCTTCCTGAGGACAGCAAATAGACCATGGTATCTCTGAGGAAATGCACCGAGTTTCAGAGGACTATAGGAACTCCAAAACAGTAAACACTATGGCCATGTTGAAGCTGTTGACATTATTAATAATTTATGAAGCATTTTTGAGTAATAGATGCAATAAAAGTGACATAGCAAATTAATTCTATACAAAGACACATTCATACAGAAGTGCACACACACACACACACACACACACACCCACACACACACACACACACACACACACACACACACACACACACACACACACACACACATTCAAACAAATAGATACATACATGCATATACTTGCAGAGATATTTTATTCAGAATGGCTATAGGAATTATTATATTCTGTTGCTTACACTGTCTGATCTAGTTCCATTACTTGAAATTCTGTGTGTCAAATCAACAGTAGGGGTGTTGAAAAATGATTAGGAAGACTAAAAATAAAAACCAATAACAGAAAAAAAAAAAACACAAAATGCCCCCCCCCCCCCCCCCCCACACACACACACACACACTTGAATGAGGAAGAAGCATTCTACACTTTGCAGCATGGCTGTCAAACTCTGCAATACATGATGTGCCAACTCAAACAATACAGAACAGCCTCTTATTTTCTTCCTTCACCCAATAATATTAATAAAAAGAAAATATTGCTTTCTTGATGGGCCAAAAGGACGCATTCAAGTTGAAATAAAATGTCTGTTCAAGGAGAGCAATGAAGGTGGTGTCCCTTTGTATCGTTGCGGGTTTAGGAAAGCTAAGTGTCATGCTTGCAAATAAAACCACAATAGAGATGCGAGTAGACTCAGCTGGGATGTGCAAGCTGTAAGATTTAGATGCTGTAGAGACTTCCTCCTAACTTGCTGAACCCTGACTTAAAGAACCAATAGAAAGATGAGGAGAACAAAGTTCCTTGTCTTAGCAGGAACAAACCCACTTCTGATGACTGATGGAAACTTGATATCTCTCGCTGCACTGATTTCTGTGATAATAGAATCCAGCAACCCTGTGTGATAATTTGTAGTCTGCAGAAGGTTCTTAAGCACAACACACTGTTTAATAAAGCAATCATTTTCACTAACAATGCATGCAATATGAATGAATTGAACCCTTGCCTGACTTTTAGTACTAAACATGTTATCTCCCTTTTACGTAGAAACAACCAGAATGGTAGTCGGAAAACCTAACTAATAGCGCACAGAAGACTCAAAAGGACTACAATATTTGCCAAAAGGGTTTATACGAATACAAAATTGTGCAAAACCAACAAGCAAGATTCAAAAAAAAAAAAGATAAAGCAGTGAATTCCCACAGCGGCAAGTAGAACAGTCATCACATAACTGGGGCCAGAACTAGCACACGTGGTGCTCGGCTACCCCTTTAAATACAAAATCCTTCAAGCATAGACTCTGCAAGCTTACTAAACAAGTGTTTTCAAAAAAAAAAAAAAAAAAAAAAAAAACAGGACTTCAGCACAAGCCTGGGAAAAACAGAAAATTACAACTACTACTGTAAATTAATAGACCGGAGTTCCACTGTGGCGACCCCTAACCCGGAAAAGCCGAAAGACACAAACAAACAAAACTGTAAATTAACGGCTTGATCTATCTGAAAGCTCAATCGCTGCCATACACACACACAGTCTCCTCTTCTTTCATACAGACATACATTCTGCTTTCATGCATTCGCTCACACAAGCAGGCAGACATACAACCACACTCACCCACAGCTTCCCCCACCCCACAAACTGCAAACAAGCAGCAAAAATACTAATTTTACTTAGATCGAGCTGTTAATTTACAGTACTGTGTCTCCATACTCACTCGCTGTCATACACACACACACACACACACACACACACACACACACACACACACACACACACACACACACACACGCACCTGCACACACACACACAGTCTCCTATTCTTTTACACAGACAGGCATTCTACTTTCATGCATGCATTCACTCACACAACCACACTTACTGCACACAAGTATGATGCCGGTCTCCATTGCAGCTGACTGAGTTTCAGTGGGACTGTGGCTGTACTCTCTTCAATCCAGCAATCCAAGGGGCCAGAAAAAAAAAATATAGCAGTATCCAGTAGCAAAGCAGCAAATGTCTGCAGATGTATAGAAAAAAGAACAAAGCTGCTGTTGGACCCTCTATTAATTTAAGCAGGACAATGGAAACTTAGAATGGGGGTGGAGATGTTATGTGAGTAGTGGTTTGCATTGTAGGAATCTGATTGTCTGGCACCGCTTCATTCAGGAAAAGCAGATGGAGTCCGCTTAGTGTAATCATAAGAAAGGACAGTAAGCATTCCAAGGTGATTTTCTCATAAAAGTCCAATAGGACCATCAGGAAACACCACTCTAAATTATAAGTTGAGACAGTAACTGACAACTTTCAGTTACATTTTCAACTTATTTTTCAACCATAGCCTTTCATTATGTCTGTAAACTTACTAATGCTGCTGGAAGGCACTCGGGAGTAACAGCTTACATTTCCAATCGTTTCATAGCGCGCTCGGATGTAAGCACAGAGACGCTATGAGACAGTACTCGGGGTTAAAAACCACGGTAAAAAACTTCTCCAAAGCCAACTTCATGCTTCTTAAGACAGAAGTGGCAAACTTCATGACACCCATGCAGATGGACAATACAGTTACGACTGCTGAATCCTACACATATGCACTCTATAAGCACTTACACGAGTGCATGGATCGTGCTGTCCCAAACAGAACCAAGAAGCTATCCTCCAAAAAAAGGAAGCCAATCTGGTGGTCCCCTGTCATAAACAAACTCTACAACAGAAAGAATAAACTGTTGCAAAGGAGAGTAAAATCCCATGAGTGAGGAGCTCCCTGGTCAGCCTCAGTAAAAAGCTGAGATCCCTTATAAGATCCTCCAAAGCTAGTTACGAAAACAAAATTGCCACTGATTCCAAGGACAACCACAAAGCATTCTATAACTATGTCAAGAATTTCAATGGCAACACCCAGATCTGCTCTGAGTTGCAACAAAATGGCACAAAAATTACAGAAGCAACTGATATTGCCAACATCCTGGCAGATAGGTTCAGTGCTATCTTTACCCCCCCCCCCCCACCCCCTAAAGGGCCTATATCTGTACAGGAAGAATGCAGAGTCCCTGTAATCACAACTATGCAGGTAAAAGCTGCACTCTCTAAAGCCAAAAACACAGTATCCATGGGACCGGACAACATCCCAGGCTGCGTTTTACATGAACTTCAGAATTAATTGGCTCCCCACCTAAGCACCATGTTCAATCGTAGCCACATGTCAGGCTTTGTGCCCACTGGCACACAGCAACAGTTATCCCATTCCACAAAGGGGTAGCCACCACTGATCCCGGGAACTATCGCCCTATTAGCCCTACGAGCCTGGTCTGTAAGGCTATGGAATGTATCATCATGGAACTCCTAAACAAAGACATTGGTAACATCCAAACTCTGGACCCCAGCCAGTTCGGATTTGTGAAAGGCAGATCATGCCTCCTGAACCTGACAGACTTCTTTGAGGCAGTCACCAAAGCCGTAGATGAGGGTAAGGTGATTCACACAGCCTATCTTGACCTCGCCAAGGCTTTTGACACCATCCCCCATTCTGGAATTATAGCTAGACTCACTAAACTAGGTATAAATCCCTACATCACAAGATGGGTTGCCAACTGGCTCACTGACAGAACCCACACTGTAAAAGTTGCAGACTCTAAATCTGACTTCAAACCAGTGACAAGTGGAGTACCACAGGGTTCAGTCCTGGGACCTCTCCTGTTTGGTATCTACTTCTCTGAAGTACAGGCTAATACAGAAGGCCTTTGGCTAATGAAGTTCGCAGATGACTGCAAACTAGGAGCCATAGTCGAGTCCCAAATGATGCGGACATCCTACAGAAGGGCCTCACTGAGACAGATGCCTAGGGTCAGAGCCATGGCCTCAAGCTCAATGCAAAAAAGTGCATTGTCATCCCCTTTGGTAAAAACTCTGTACCCATGAACTATCACATAGGCCGGAGTGTACTTAACGCCGAATGTGTGATGAGACCTTGGGACCCAGGTGGACAGTAGTCTATCCTTTGATAATCACATCGCCACAGTAGTCAGGAAATCCTTATACATGGCACACCTTATCACAAAAGGGTTCTCATCCAGGAAAAAAGAAGTCATTGTTCCCATCTACCCGACAATCATTAGACCCATTATAGAGTACACCACCTCTTTTGGAATGTGCCTCACAAAACATCTGCAACAGCTGGAAAAGCCACAGAAGTACCTCACAAAGAGAATCACTGGCCTCAAACAGATGCCCTGTACTGACCGTCTCAAACTCCAGCTTTACTCCATAGCATATCGCCTACTCTGAGATGATCTCTGCCTAATATATAAAGCTATGTCAAACTCAGAGCTGTCGGACATGCTACACCTAAAGAAATCCCAATCCCTCTGAGCTACACACTGTAGGGACCTAAACCTTGTCACCACAATAAACAGGACATGCTGGAGGGATAGATTCCTGTCCCAGAGACTTCCCATACTCTAGAACAAGCTACCCATCTATGTCAAGCAAAGTTCCTCATTAGCACTCTTCAAAAAAAATCTTGATGAGTGGATGGAAAATAGGAAAGGTGGTCCATACAGCCTATCTGGACCTCACCAAGGCCTTCAACACCATCCCCCACTCTGGAATCCTAGATAAACTTACTAAGCTGGGCATTAATCCCTGCATCACACGATGGGTTGCCAACTACCTTACTGACAGAACCCACACACTGTAAAAGTAGCTGACTCCAAATCCAGCTCTAGACAAGTGGAGTACCATAGGGTTCAGTCCTAGGACCGCTCTTGTTTGGCATCTACTCCTCTGAAATACAGGCCAACACTAAGGGAGTCTGGCTAACAAAGGTCACAGATGACTGCAAACTGGAAGCCATTATTGAATCCCCAAATGTTGTGGATATTCTACAAAAGGTCCTTACAGAAACAGATGATTGGTGCCAGAGCCATGGGCTCAAGCTCAATGCAAAGAAATTGGATAGTTATCCCCTTTGAGAAAGAACATGTGCCCATGAATTACCACATAGGTGGCAGTACACTAAACGCAAAAAGTGTGATAAGATACTTAGGGACACAGGTGGATGGTGGTCTCACCTTCGATAACCACATCGCCACAACAGTCAGGAAATCCTTTTATGTGGCACACCTCATCACTAAGGGCTTTTCATCCAGAAAAAAAGGAGGCCATTGCCACACTGTACTCATCCCTCATTAGACCCATTATAGACTACAACGCCCCGTTTGGTATGTACCTCTTAAGACATCTGCAACAACTGGAAAGGCCGCAGAAATACCTCACTAAAAGAATCACAGGCCTAAAGCAGATGCCCTATGTTGACCCTCTAAACAAAACTCCACCTATAGTCTGTCACATATCATCTACTCAGAGGTGATCTCTGCTTAACATACAAGGCCATGTCAAACCCAGAGGTGTTGGACATGCTACACTTAAAGAAATCCCAATCCCTTTGAGACACATGCTCCAGGGATCTAAACCTTGTCAACACAATGAACAAAACATGCTGGAGGGATAGGTTCCTGACCAAGAGACTCCCCAGACTCTGGAATAGACTGCCCATATATGTCATGGCCCTCTTCAAAATGAACCTTGATGCTTGGATGGGAGATAGGAAATTCACCCCAGGGGTAACGTCAGTCACCCTGCTAGACAGGGGTCCAGGGAAGTAAATACTGTGGGGAAAAAATAGACGGGGAATTGTTATGGCTAGGCTTGTATAGGCCCTAGGGCCGATAACCTAGTACCAACCTATGAACCTACACCCTGGGATCACTTCTGTGGCTCTGCTCGAAAGGGGCACAGGAAAATGACTTTTTTGGGTGGCGTAAGCCAGGGAACCTTGTTGGCTAGGCTTACTTAGGCCATTGGGCTGATAGCCTAGTACCTACCTATGAGCCTATAAATGAAGGAGACATTGGTATGAGTCCAACCACCTCTTCACTGACCTCTCCTTGCCGGCCTCCATCAAGTTTATAGGTACTTACTAGGCTGTTGATCTATGAGGATCTTAAAAAAAATGAGCCTTACATTCCCATTTATTTCTAGCCATTATATTTTGTGTATGAATAGCCCTTGTTTTGGGACATTTACTTATGTCCTCTCTCTGTGAAGGACATCAGTGCTAAACCACTGCTGAATTGACTATTTTCCATCTGATCTTCCAAATTATATTTGTATTCAGTAAGAGAAGCACTTTGCTTTATATGGAGTGGAAGATGGTTCCACAGCTGTAGTATTCTCTGTAGCACATACATATCTCACCAGTATGATCTATGAATGGTGCAAAACAGAATGAGATTCCAGGTGATCACATTACTATTGGACTTGTAAATGTGTAATAGATCTGACAGGATGGGATCCCATGAGATTCTGTTCATGAGGTAGAGGTCACCTCTTAGTAGCCTGTATGATACCAAGAAGAGGGACAAGGCTCTGAGTCAGTCTGCATAGTTTGTATGATTTAGACCCGTGATTTTTTTTTTTGTGAGAAACCACTGTGGTGATTCCAGTTGTGACAAGTGTCTGGGCAGGTACATATTAACAGGGACATTGTATTCGATGATTGGCCTAATGAGAGCTAAGTACAGTGGAATGATTACATCCCTGGACTGGGCACTGTACCTTTTGGTGTCAGCTATGCAGTGAAAAAGGACTTCCTTACATTAGTGGATACAGTAAAGAATAGCTTGTTGTTGGCTTAGGTTCCTAAATCCCTGACTATGTGATTAATTTTCAGGAGGCGTTGTCAATGTGATAGTTACATGGGAGGTTATACTTGTTCGGTTTCATGCCATGGTTTTGGCAATGGCAATCTCCTTGGGAAGGTCCCTGTTGGAGAAACTTTGTATCCTGCGGGAAATTTATGATAGCATAAACTTTATATTCATCTGCAAACCTGGTTAGCCATAAATCTTTAACATTTGTTTCAACCTCAGAGACGTAAATGCCAAAGAGGAGATGCCCAAGGACTGAAGCCTGGGTACATTACTAGTGACAGGTCTTTTGGAGGATGTAAAGCTACCAAGCCTAATCTCTTGGGTTCTAATTGTGACCCAATTTGTGATCCAATGAATTACCTAGGGATTTACATTTAAGAGTTTATCCACAATACCAGAATATGACATGGTGTTGAAGTCTAGATATGTGATGATGATCATTGTGCATAGAGTTAAATTTATTTTTGTGTGCAGTGAGCTTTTCTTTTATTATACAGTCTGTTTATATTTGGGTTCCACCATAGGAGTTTATTCTTAAATTTTGTGTTTTATTTACATTAGAGGGGAAGAGATGCATCTGTGCAGCTTTTTACAAGTGCATACAATTTGGCAGCATAGGTTTCTGCATATACAGTGTAGTCATCCAGTTTGAGAGGGATTTTGAATTTGATCGGTTCATAATTCAATTTTAGTAGCGTAACTTAGCATAATCTCTGAATATCAAGGTATTGAAAGATATTTCCAGCTTCAGTCTTGTGTGGAATGTGACTAATTTGCATTCAGACAATAGAGGAAAAGTCAGCTGGTGGGGAGTAAAGCTGATCCATGTTGGGAAGGATAAAATTCAAGACTTTATCATCTCTGTTTGTGGTATGGTCTAACTGGTTCAGAGAGTTTGTATTGATAAAGCCTAGAAATTTCTGGGCATGCATTTTTGAGAATTTGTAAGTCTCCCCAGTTGAAGAATTCATAGTTTCAGTTTCCTAGGAGAATGATGTTTGCCTTAATGCATAGGGATTCTGTGCTAGTTAGGCAGGAGGTGTTGGTTTAGGGGTTTCTGTAGATGTTCTTTGTGTTTCATTTTGGCAGTCCATGGGATTTCCTGCTGTGGAGCCCTGGCTAGCCTGCCTACCAGAGTAAAAATCTCCCTCCTCCTAAGGCTAGCAGATGTCCTACCCTGACCTCAGTACACTTGGGTATAAAGGGAGCCAGCCAACGCCATGACGTCAGTCTTTTCTTGCCATCGCAGCCTGAAGCAGTGTTTCAGTGTGTCGGTTGATCTGCCCTAGAGAAAAGTCTTCTAAAGCTAAGTACCCAGTTGGGGAACTCTCTTTCTTGCTTTAACCCATATCAGATAAGCTTAACAATTACCTCTGCTGTGGTTACAGGTCTGGAGTCACTCAGCAGACCTTGGCTTCTAATAAACCATCTTGTACTGGTGACATTCCTTTGAGGTGTCAGCCTGCATCAGTTGTGCTTTACCAAGATACTGACATCAGGATGGCGGACATTCCTAGGCCCAAGGCTAAAGTATTTCTAAGAAAGGTTCTATCTTAGGTTCTATGCCTAGGCCTACTGGCTCCCACTCATCAGGTTGTTAGCAAGACCTGGTCATGATAGCGAGGACCTCCTCTCCTTAGTGAGAGCTAGGCAACAACCCCCTTTGGAGTCTTCCCCAGAGAAAAGAAAGAGGGATCCTACCATGATGTTTTCTCTGAACCTCCTGATTCAGATGAGGATTCTGACCAGGAGGGCTCTGTTTTTATAGGTTCATAGGTTGGTACTAGGCTCTCTGTCCGAAGGCATTTATAAGCCTAGCCAGAATGTGTTGGCTTTCGCCTCCCCCTTAGATTAGTTCCCTGTGCCTCTGTCCAGCAGAGCCACTGAAGTGATCCCCGAGGTAAACTTTGATGTTCTTTGTGTTTCACAGTTGCAGTCATTACAATTGGGTTATCCTGCTGGCAGGCTACCCTCAGTCGGCCTGAATTCCAAAGTCTAGGTCCAGCATCGGTTGCTGTCACCTCTTCCCTGATGTCAGTGCGCCAGGGGTATAAAAGATGCAGCCAACGCCATTTTCCTCAGTCTTTCTTGCCGCGCGGTGCCCGAAGCAAAAGAAGTTCGCAAGTGCCGGTCGGCCGACTCCTGAGATTTTCGTGTTCGAATTTCAGATCTGAAGTCTTCACTAAAAGCTAAGCACCCTGTTGGGGAAACTTTTTTCTTGCTCCAGACCGATGTCAGAAAAAGTTAATAATTGTATTTCTTGTGGAAGCAAATACCTCGTAAGGACTTTCATTGTTACTGTATTCCTTGCCCATGCCCTGACCACGACGTTGCTAGTTGTTGGTTTTGTGCTAGATGTAACCAACGCACTATTAAGCGTCGGTACGATTTCGCATTTCACTATTTTGGCATAATATTTAACTATACAATGTCGTCGGATAGCCATCCGACTACCGGAATTCACAAGAAACGCAAAGAAAACGACAGGCATCCGAGGTCCAAAACCGACGACGAGGTTTCTCCTAAGCCAGTCACCGGTTCTCAGTGAGGCGCCTTCGCAGCCACTGACGACCACTACTTTAGACTCGCAGGCCACTACCAACACCCACGTGGAGTTGACCAGGCCACTGGAAGCTCAAGGTACTGGAACTTCGGAAATTATTCCCTCAGATGGGTCCGGAGCCGCTGAGCAGGCATCGGCTTCTGAGGGTGTTTGCAGACCTACTCAATTATATATTAAAATGACTTCAGCTTCAAAGGCAAAGACTAAAGCACCTTTAAAGACAAAGAAACAAGTACAACAACCTCATGGACAGGCCTCCATGCCCAAAAAGCAGATGCTCAAAATGGCCGAAGACCTAGTTACTTTGATCAGGGGTTCCCATCCCCCTCCTGATAAGAGGCCTAAGCAAGAGACAGAATATGAATCTTCAGATCAAGTTTCCATTTCATCGGATTCCTCTTCTGATCAGGAATACTCTCTTCCTCCCTATGAGGATTCTGATGCTGAAGAATATATCCCTTCAGCCTCTCCTCCTGAGGATTATTCTTTTGGGGAAATTTTACATACCATAAGGGAGCATTTCCACTGGGAGAGCCAAGATTATTCAGAATCTAAGAAAAGGCTCAGAGACTTCCTTTTACTACCACAACACAGGCCCCTAACTATTCCACCTGTGTCAGACATTGTAGATGATGTATTTTCAGAGTCCATTATGACCCCTGACTCCTTACCTCCAGCTCCTGTTAAGCTGGATAGATACTGCAGGGTTCCTGACTCTCATAAATTCCTTTTCAAAAACCCTGCTGCTGACCCAAAAACTATCTCTCAGGGTCCCAATGAGGTCAAGGCTTACACTGCAAAAAACCCTACCCCATCTGACAGGGATTCTAGGGCACTGGACAGATGGGGAAAAAAGATTTACACTTCTGCTGCCTTGGCTATAAGGGCTTTAAATGGTCAGTTTCATTTGCTCAATATCAGCAATGTATTATGTCACTGCTTAAACAGAATATGTTGATAAATTCTGAATATGCAGCAAACAAAGAAATGCAGGATTTATTGCATGCAGCTGAACAAGTTGGAAAGCATACTTTGCAATGTGGTTTTGATTCTCTGGAGGCCTCCTGCAGGGCCGCAGTCACGGGTTCTGTCATTAGGAGGCATACTTGGTTAAAGGAACAAAATCTACCTGATCATGTTAAAGCAAAATTATTAGATGCTCCATTACAGCATGATACTTTGTTTGGTGTTAAGGTAGAAGAGGTGCTAAAGAAAATGGAGGACAAAGCTAAATCTATGCAAACAGTCAAGGTATTCTTACAGGTACAGCCACCAAGATTTAGCAGGCACTGACCTACAAAGAATTGGTCCTTTACAGACAGGCCACAAAGAGGCAGATATAGACGCCCTAGAGACAGATCTCAGCTCCAAGGTTCGTACAGGTCTAAACAATGGGGTGCTTCTACCTCCAAACCTGGAGAAGACAAATCACAGCCATACAGGAAACCGTCCCAATGTCTTCCCCTGCCTGCGCCAAGCACTTATCTTCAGGCAGCAACTTTAGGGGGAAAACTAGCACTTTTTCTCAAAATTGGCACATAATAACCCAGGACAAATGGGTCTTAAACATAGTGTTACAAGGCTACAAGTTTCACTTCCATACCCTGCCAAGGGCAAACGGTTGGCCAGACCTGCCAAAACATCAATGGGCAGAGGTACAAAAACAATCCCTCATGGACATGAGGGCCATTCAACAAGTACCAGAGCAAGAGCAGGGACAAGGATTCTATTCAAGACTGTTCCTGGTACCCAGAAAGGACAAAGCCTAGAGACCAATACTGGACCTGTTTATTCTAAACACATATCTGGATATTCCAAAATTTAAAATGTTGACTCTACAGCAGCTTCTGCCCATGCTGGGCAAGAAGGCTTGGCTTGTGACTTTAGATCTAAAAGAGGCATACCTGCATGTCCCAATCAGACACACATGCAGAAGATACTTCAGATTCAAAGCTGGCTCAATGCACTACCAATTCTCTGCACTGCCCTTTGGCTTCTCTACTGCGCCCAGGGTCTTCACAAAGTGCCTGGCACCAGTAATTGCATACTGCAGACAAAGAGGAATACAAGTATATCCTTACTTGGACGACTGCCTCATTCAAGCAGAGAACAAGGACATACTACTACAGCATCTGGCGTTTGTAAAAAGATTACTACCATGCCTAGTCAACGAACAGAAATCAAAACTAGTACCCTCTCAAGAGATAATATTCCTGGGTGCAAGTTTAAATACAACTGCCCAGATGGCTTATCTCACGCCAGACAAACAAAGGCAACTGACTACCTATTTCAAACTGTTGGCAACAAAGGCCCAGTTATCTGTAAGAAAAATTCTGCAGGCTTTGGGCTTCATGGAATCCTGCATTTTACTAATTCCATATGCAAGACTGCATATGAGGAAACTTCAGTGGTACCTAAAAAGTGTTTGGACTTAACATTGCCACAGCCTGGAAACAATAGTTACTCTCATTCCCTGCCTGCCACAGGAGTTTCGATGGTGGGCGAAGGCCTGTCACCAGAACAAGGGACAGCTCTTCACTCTACCTCCAGCCACAAAGGCTTTAACAACGGATGTATCGGATTATGCCTGGGGAGCCCACATGGCAGGAAGATGTATTCAAGGCACATGGTTCGCAAACCAAAAACATCTACATATCAATCAAAAAGAGATGCTAGCTGTTCAAAATGCTCTGACAGCCTTCAAGGACCTACTTCATCTGGGACAACTACTGATAAAGATAGACAATACCATGGTCATGTGGTATATAAACAAACAGGGAGGCACTCATTCTTACCCCCTTTGTAGACTAGCCATGACTTTGTGGGACACAGCATTGACTTACCAAGTACATTTGCAGGCACAATTCCTGCCAGGAAAGATAAATACTCTGGCAGATGAACTAAGCAGAAACCTCATGGATCCCCACGAGTGGAAATTGGATCCGCAAGTCTTCAGCATGATAACAGGGAAATGGGGATGCCTGTACATAGATCTATTTGCCTCACCTCACAACTGTCAACTGAAGAGATTCTGCACAAGGACTTATCACAGACAAGCATGGAAAGTGGATGCCCTATCTTTCAGCTGGAAAAACCTAACAGTATATGCCTTTCCTCCCCAAGGTACTCCTAAAGGTCAGACAGGAGAAGCCAAAAATGATACTGATTGCCCCAGACTGGCCACGCCAGTACTGGTATCCAATTCTAAGGAACTTGTCTCAATGCCCAGCCTGGACCTTACCTCAAGTGCCTCATCTACTGTCCCAGCAGAACAATCAGATCTTGCACAGCCAACTCAAAACCTTAAATCTGGCAGCATGGTGGATAATGTAGTCATACAAAGCACACCTCTCACTAAAGCGGTGATGGATGTCATTTTGGAGGCCAGAAGGCCTAGTACTAGAAAATCCTATGCTGGAAAATGGAAGAGATTCTGTGCTTGGAACCAGGCACAAGGAATTGACACAGCTGTACCAAACATTCCTCAGATTTTGCAATACTTGACTGAGATGCTGGACAAAGGCCTATCCTTTTCATCTATAAAAATTCATGCCTCTGTCATTTCGGCTCATTACAACACAGAGCCGCCAATCTTTTGGCATCCTTTATTAAGGCAGTACCTCAGAGGGGCCAAAAATTTAAGGCCTCCAAGGAGATCACCAATACCTGCATGGGACCTCAATTATGTCTTGGGAAAACTCACCCTGCCTCCTTTTGAGCCAGCCGCTACAGCTGATATAAAGTTTTTATCTTGGAAAACAGCTCTGCTCCTAGCAATAACTTCTGCAAGCCGAGTCTCAGAGCTACAGGCACTCATGGCTGTGGAACCTTTTATCATTTTTTATCCAGACAGGGTTTCTCTGAGGACAAACCCGACATTCATGCCTAAGGTAGTGTCGAGTGTGGCCCTTAACCAAACTATTCATCTGCCTACCTTTTATCCAAACCCACAGAACAAGGGGGAGAGAATTCTGCATTCTTTGGACATACACAGACAGCTACGCTTCTATTTGAACAGAAGCAAAGCTTTCAGAAAGACAGAGCAATTACTAGTGGCATATGCAGCAGGATCACAAGGAAAGGCTATCTCAAATCATACTATTTCAAAGTGGATAGGCCACTGAATTTGTTTCTGCTATTCACAACATGGCAAGCCAGTACCTAAGGACATTAGGCCACATTCAACCAGAGCAGCAGCCACTTCAGCAGCCTTCCTCAGGGGAGTACCAACCAAAGACATTTTTGAGGCTGCTACTTGGAGTTCAGTGCACACCTTCACAAAGCACTATCACTTACCACTCTACTCTAAATCCAGGGCAGGCTTTGCCAGTGCAGTTCTGCAGGGCCTAATAGCCACTCCTAATGCTATTTAGCTCCAGCCTCCCAACCTTAGCTTTGGAATTCAACCCAATTGTAATAACTGCAACAGTGAAACACGAAGAACATAGTACAGTTGTGTACACTTACCATAAAATGTAGATGTTCCCTGCTGCTAGGACCACTCTGTAAACCCACGTGGAGCTTGTCTGAGCAGTATAGCTGATTTTGACACCAGGTATCCGTCTCAGTGAGACCCTTTTAGAGGATGTCTGTGTCAGCCGGAGAGTCCATTATAACCCCTAGTTTGCAGTCGTTTGCGAACTTGGTCAGCCATAGTCCTCCTGTGCGTGCCTGTACCTCTGAGATATATATATGCCGAACAGGAGGGGTCCTAGGACTGAGCCCTGGGGAATGCCACTTGTAACCAGGTTAGAGTCGGACCTAGCTCCCGCAACTCTCACCATATGGTTTCTGCCCGTGAGCCAGTTAGCAACCCATCTTGTGACGTAGGGGTTTATGTTCAGGCTGATGAGCTTGTCTATAATACCAGAATGGGGAATGGTGTTGAAGGCCTTAGCGAGGTCTAGGTAGGCTGTGTGTACCACCTTTCCCTCGTCTATAGCCTTGGTAACTATCTCAAAGAAGTCCACCAGGATTAGGAGGCATGATCTGCCCTTAACAAAGCCAAACTGGCTTTGTTACTCTCATTCCCTGCCTGCCACAGGAGTTTCGATGGTGGGCGAAGGCCTGTCACCAGAACAAGGGACAGCTATTCACTCTACCTCCAGCCACACAGACTTTAACAACGGATGTATCGGATTATGCCTGGGGAGCCCACATGGCAGGAAGATGTATTCAAGGCACATGGTTCGCAAACCAAAAGCATCTACATATCAATCAAAAAGAGATGCTAGCTGTTCAAAATGCTCTGACAGCCTTCAAGGTATTGGACACTCGGAAATCATTCCCTCAGATGGATCTGGAGCCGCTGAGCAGGAATCGGCTTCTGAGGGCATCTTCAGACCTACACAACTTTATATTAAGCCATCTTCAGCTTCAGAGTCAAAGACTAAAGCAGCACTAAAGACAAAGAAACAAGTACAACATTCTCCTACTCAGACTTCCATGCCTAAAAAACAGATGCTCAAAATGGCCGAAGACCTAATTACTTTGATCAGGGGCTCCCATCCCCCTCCTGATAAGAGGCCAAGGCAAGAGACAGAGTATGATTCTTCTGATCAGGTTTCTGTTTCCTCTGATTCCACTGCAAAAAACTCTGTCCCCTCTGATAGGGATTCCAGGGCTCTAGACAGATGGGGGGAAAAAGTCTACACTTCTGCTACCCTGGCTGTTAGGGCTTTAAATTTGTCAGTTTCATATGCTTAAATATCAGCAACATGTCACTGCTTAAACAGAAATTGTTGACAAATACTGAATGTTCAGAGAACAAGGAATTGCAGGATTTATTGCATGCAGCTGAACAAGTGGGAAAGCATACTTTGCAATGTGGTTATGATTCACTGGAGGCCTCTTGCAGAGCCACTGTTACAGGTTCTGTTATTAGAAGGCATGCTTGGTTAAAGGAACAGACTCTGCCTGATCATGTTAAAGCAAAATTATTAGATGCACCATTACAGCATGATACTTTGTTTGGTACTAAAGCAGAAGAGGTGTTGAAAAAAATGGGGGATAAAGATAAGTCCATGCAGGCAGTCAAGGATTTCCTACAGGTACAGCCACCCAGGTTTAACAGGAATTGGCCTTCCGAAAATTGGTCCTTTCCAGTGTCAGACAGACCACAAAGAGGCAGATACAGGCATCCCAGAGGCAGATCTCAGCCCCAAGGTTCATACAGGCCTAAACAATGGGGTGTTCCTACCTCCAAAGGCAGAGAAGACACATCACAACCTTACAGGAAACAGTCCCAATGACTTTCCTCTACCAGTACCAAGCACTTTTCTTTTGGCAGCCCCCTTTGGGGGAAAACTAGCACTTTTTTCATCATATTGGCAAATGGGTCCTGAACATAGTGTCCCAAGGCTACAGGTTCCATTTTCACTCTCTACCAAGGTCAAAAGGTATGCCAGACCTCCTACACAATCAATGGGCAGAGGCACAAAAATAAGTTACAGCCCTCATGGACATGAGGGCCATTCAGCGAGTACCACAACAAGAGCAGGGGCAAGGCTTTTATTCCAGACTTTTCCTAGTACCCAGAAAGGACAAAACCTGGAGACCAATACTGGACCTGTTTATACTATGTTGACTTTACAGCAGCTACTGCCCATGCTGGGCAAGAAGGCTTGGCTCGTAACTTTGGACCTAAAAGAGGCATACCTGCATGTCCCAGTCAGACAATCTTGCATAAGATGCCTCAGATTCATAGCTGGCTCAATGCATTACCAGTACTCTGCACTGCCCTTTGGCTTATCCACTGCGCCCAGGGTCTTCACAAAATGCCTGGCACCAGTAATTGCGTTTTGCAGACAAAAAGGAATTCAAATATATCCCTACTTGGACGACTGCCTAATTCAAGCAGAGAACAAAGACATTCTTCTAAAGCATCTGGCGTTTGTAAAAAGATTACTAATTGGCTTAGGGTACACAGTAAATGAAAATAAATGAAAACTAGTGCCCTGTCAAGAGATAATATTCCTGGGTGCAAGCTTAAATACAACTGCCCGGATGGCTTATCTCACGCCAGACAAACAAAAGCAACTGACTTCTTACTTCAAGAAATTGGCAACAAAAACCCACCTATCTTCAAGGAAAATCCCGCAGGCCTTGGGTTTCATGACATCCTGCATTCTACTAAGTCCATATGCCAGACTGCATATGAGGAAACTACAATGGTATCTAAAAATTGTTTGGACTCAGCATTGCCACAGCCTGGAGACAGTAATTGCACTCATTCCCTGCCTGCAACAGGAGTTTCAATGGTGGGCAGAAGCCTGTCACCACAACAAGGGTCTGCCATTCAGTTTACCCACAGCCGGACAGACACTGACAACAGATGCATCAGATTATGCCTGGGGGGCGCACATGGCAGGAAAATGTATTCAGGGCACATGGCCCACAAACCAAATGCATCTTCACATCATTCAAAAAGAGATGCTAGCTGTTCAAAGTGCCCTGACAGCTTTCAAGGACCTGCTTCATCCAGGACAGTTACTGATAAAGACAGATAACACTACGGTCATGTGGTACATAAACAAGCAGGAGGTACACATTCCTACCCCCTCTGCAGTCAAGCAATGACCTTATGGGACACAGCATTGGCTTTTCAAATTCACCTGCAAGCACAATTCCTGCCAGGAAAAACAAATACTCTGTCAGACGAACTAAGCAGAAACCTCATGGATCCCCATGAATGGAAACTGGATCCACAAGTCTTCAGCATGATAATAAGGAAATGGGGATGCCCAGACATAGATCTATTTGCCTCCCCTCACAACTGCCAATTGCAGAGATTTTGCACAAGGATTTATCACAAACCAGCATGGAAAGTGGACACCCTATCCTTCAGCTGGAAAAAAACGGTATATGCTTTTCCCCCACTGCCTCTCCTTCCCAGGGTACTCCTAAAGGTCAGACAAGGGAAGCCAAAAATTATACTGATTGCACGAGACTAGCCACACCAGCACTGGTACCCAATCCTAAAGAGCTTGTCTCAAGGACCAGCATGGATATTGCCTCAAACTTCTCACTTGCTGACCCAACAAAACAATCAGATTCTGCACAGCCAACTCAGGACCTTAAATCTGGCAGCATAGCAGATAATGTAGCCATTCAGAACACTCCACTTTCAAAAGCTGTTATGGATGTTATTTTGGAGGCCAGGAGGCCCAGCACCAGAAAATCTTATGCAGAAAAATGGAAGAGATTCTGTGCTTGGAACCAGGAACAAGGCATTGACACGTGTGTACCAAATATCCCTCAGATTTTACAATACCTAACTGAGATGCTGAACAAAGGCCTTTCCTTCTCATCAATTAAGATTCATGCCTCTGACATTTCAGCCCATTACAATACGGAACCACCTGTCTTTTCTCATCCTTTAGTAAGGCAGCACCTCCGAGGGGCCAAAAACATCAGGCCTCCAAGGAGAGCACCAATTCCAGCCTGGGACCAAAATTATGTTTTGGAAAAACTCACACTGTCTCCTTTCGAGCCAGCATCAACAGCAGATATAAAATTCTTATCCTGGAAAACAGCTCTGCTCCTAGCAATAACCTCTGCAAGGCGAGTCTCGGAGTTACAAGCACTCATGGCTGTGGAACCTTTCATTATTTTTCATCCAGACAGGGTTTTTCTGAGGTCAAACCCTACATTTATGCCTAAGGTGGTGTTCAGTGTGGCCCTTAACCAAACCATTCACTTGCCAACCTTTTATCCTAATCCACAGAACAAGGGTGAGAAAATTCTGCAATCTTTGGACATACACAGGCAGTTACGATTCTACTTGAACAGAACTAAAGCTTTCAGAAAGACTGTGCAACTTTTAGTGTCATATGCTACAGAATCACAAGGAAAGGCCATCTCAAAATAGACTATTTCAAAATGGATAGGCCATTGCATCCATTTCTGCTATTTTCAACATGGCAAATCAGTGCCTAAGGGCATTAGGCCTCATTCCACAAGAGCAGCAGCCTTCCTCAGGGGAGTACCAGCCAAAGATATCTTAGAGACTGCAACTTGGAGTTCAGTGCACACCTTCACAAAGCACTACCACTTACCTCTGTACTCTAAATCCAGAGCAAGCTTTGCCACTGCAGTTCTGCAGGGCCTTATAGCCTCTCCTAATCATATTTAGCCCAGCCACCCTTCCTCTGCTTTGGGATTCAACCCAAGAGTAATGACTGCAACAGTGAAACACGATGAACATAGTACAGTTGTGTACCTACCATAAATGTAGATGTTCGAGTGTATTCACTGTTGCAGTCCAGGTTACCCACCCACCTTCCCCCTTTTCTTTGCTGGGACTTATCTGCACCTCCCTATCCTATACAACCTATTTGGTGTATTTTCTTGCAGATGCAGGAGATGTTATTTTTGTGCATGCATTTTTATTGGCATATTTTGCAGTCTACCAATTTGGAGGCACCTGACATCTGGGGAAAGAAAAACTGAAGAAAATGGCGTCGGCTGCATCTTTTATACCCTTGGCGCACTGATGTCAGGGAAGAGGCAACAGCAACCGACGCCGGACCTAGACTTTGGAATTCTGGCCGACTGAGGGTAGCCTGCCAGCAGGATAACCAAAGAGTAATGACTGCAACAGTGAATACACTCGAACATCTACATTTATGGTAGGTATACAACTGTACTTTTTGCCCATTGTTAGTTGCACGTGGATGATCTCTGAAGCATCGTGCTGTGCCACTAACCTGGAGGTGTGGGTATCCTTGATGAATATGGATAATCCTTGATGAATATGGATACGCCCCCACCTTTTTTATTTCGGTTTGGGTTCTGTTGCCGAAATGTATGGTATGAGTTGTAGCCTGGTAGTGCTGGGGTGCTCCCTGGAGCCTTAAACCAGGTTTCTGTTACTGCACATATATCGATTTTCTCCATACTGGGGAGTGCCTCGAGTGCGTGCATTTTGAGGTTTAGACTTCTGGCATTGAGTAGCATCACCCTCAGTTTTTTGTTACTTGTGCTATTTACGGCAGTGGGTTTGTCTTTTGAGTCTTGCCTAAAAAAGGCACAATGGGGGTGGCAAGAGCCTTGTCCAGTATTCGAAAGCCTAAGGGTGACGGGTGCAAGCCGTCTCTAGCGAAGAAGGGAGAAGGGAGCCTTCCTTACTTCCTGTTGAGTTGAATCTGCCTTCAGCTTGACCTGAGTACATCACATTTGGGGAAACACATTTCCATTTGGAGGCACAAGAATACTCACAATCTAGAAAGAGGGTTAGGGAGTTCCTTGGCTTCCCAGAACAGAAACCTTTGGCTATTCCTCCAGTATTAGAGGTGGCAGAGGATGTTTTTATGGACTCTTCCTTGAACATATACTCCCTACTTCCTGGCCTCGAAAACATGACAAGTTTTACAGGGTGCTGGACTCGCCTAAATACCGCTTCAAAAAAAACCCCTCTGCTGACCCAGAGGTTGTCACTCCAGGTCACAAAGGAGCAAAAGTCAGCTCTTCAAAGAACCCTTTACCTACTGACAAGGAAAGCAGGGCCCTTGATAGGTTTGGTAAAAAAGTCTACGCTTCCATTACCCTAGCCATGAGAGCCCTTAACTCCCAGGTTCACATAAAATACCAACAAAGTGTTTTAGATAAAATGAAACAAAAGATTTCCTCTCCGGAGGATAGGAACATCTCTAAGAAACTGTTGGACCTTTGCCATTCCACTTCCCAGGTTGTTAGACACTCATTACACTGTGGCTATGATGCCATGGAGGCCTCTAGTTGAGCTGCTATATCTGGCTTTGTCATTAGTAGGCACATTTTGCATAGGAAACAGACCCTTCCAGACCATGTCAAATCCAAATTTCTAGATGCACCCAGGATAAGGATTTCCTGTTTGTACCAAAGGCTGAGGCTGTGCTAAAAAAATGGAAGTTAAAGCAAAAGCTATGCAAAGTGTCAAGGATTTTCTCCAAGTTCAGCCTCCCAGGTTTAGCAGGAATTTTCTCACTAAACACTGGTCTTTTCCCCCTAAGTCAAAAGGTGGCCAGAGGAAGCCTCGGAGGGAAAGTCCTCAAAGACAGCAGCAATCACAAATGCCCAGGCAGTGTTCCTCAGGAAACCCCAGGCAGGGGATTTCAAGACCACAGGGCTTGGCAGAGAGCAGCAATGACTCTTCCTTTCCCCTACCTGCCCCCAGAAAAGATATGAGGATGACTAGGAGGAAGGCTATCCCTGTTCAAAGAAAACTAGTCCCTCATTACTTTAGACAAGTGGGTTCTGAAAGTTATTTGAGACAGTTAAAGGGTCACTTCCAAAGAGCCATTAAGATACTCAGGTTACCCAGATGTTCCACAAAATGAAAGAGCTGAGGCCCTTTCTCAGATCCACAACCTATGCTCACAGTGCTCAGTGGAACCAGTACCAGATCATCAAACAGGGAAAGGGATGTACTCCAGGCAATGCCTGGTTCCCAGAAAGGAAGGTTCTTGATGCCCTATCCTAGAACTGTCCACCCTCAGTCAGTCCCTACTGATACCAGAATTCAAAATGTTGACACTTCGGAAATTTCTTCCCATGATAATGGTCACCTTAGACCTAAAAGATGCTTACTTGCACATTCCTAGAGGAATCTTGCAGACTTTTCTTCTGATCTCTTCAGGGCAGGTACCATTCACTTTCAATTCTCTGCACTGCCCCTTGGCTTGTCTACTGCTACCAGTGTCTTCACAAAGTGTGTATCTCCTGTGATCACCTTTTGCAGAACCAGAAGGATCCAAATTTTACCCCTATCTGGATGACTACCTTATTCAAGCCGCAGGTCAGGCAAAGCTCCTCAAGGATGTGGCCTTCACTCGGTCCCTCCTCATCTCTTTTGGGTTCACCATCAAGCTTCACAAATCCAACACAGACCCACGCACCAGGATAGTTTTCCTGGGGGCTGCTCTGGATTGCTCCCTTCAAAAGGCCTTGCTCCCTCCAGAAAAGGTCCGCTTCTTGACTCAGTACTTCCAAAACATTATTCAGAGACAATCTGTCTCAGCCAGGAAGTCCTCAGAGCATTAGGCTCCATGGCATCTTGTATCCTCATGATCCATCTGGCCAGGCTGCACATGAGGAAGCTCCATTGGTACCTCAAGAGTCTGTGGTTCCAGCACTCACAATCCCTGGAGACAGAAATTTCACTGTTTCCTTGCCTCAAGGAGGAATTTTCATGGTGGGCATGGGCATGTGGCCAGAACATGGGTCTCCCCTTCAGGTTCATCCGCAGGGCAAGACTTTTAACTACAGATGCTTCAGAGATGGCCTGGGGGACTCGTTTCCAACACCTTCAGTCCCTGGATAGATGGGAAGATTCAGACACGAGCACATAAACCTGAAAGAACTGAGGGCGGTGCAAAAGGGCCTGGCGGCTTTCACCGACCAGTGGAAACCAGGGGCCCTGCTTGTTGAAACAGACAACAGTTATGTGGCAGATAAACAGACACGGGCCACCCACTAGGAGACCGCTCACTCTCTGGGATTACACCTCGTGGCATCATACCACCCAGGGACGGGAAACACTCTAGCTGATCACCTCACAGCAGGAACTTGATAGACCCCCGCGAGTGGCATCTACATCAGGAAACATTTCTCAGCATAGTCCAGAAATGGGTGACCTTTTTGCCACCAAAGAAAATGCTTATGTGAAAATAATGTGAGAGTGTTCAATCTCGCAGTTTGTTCTTACACCTGGGTTTGGAGCCGATCCTCGGCTCCGTGTCGGCCGCTTGGCAAAGCTCTGCATCGAGAAGAAGCTCGAGACCAACCTATGTCCCACAATCCCCCTCTGCCTTTACCTCAGATCTAGTTTGCCGCTGCAACGTTCGCATCTTTTTTTGATGAGCTTGGACCACCTGAAAGCTAAGATTACTTTTATCTAATATTTTGGATAATATTTCTTCTAGTTTATCTTAAAGTTGTTGTGTGTGTGTGTGTGTAGTGAGTCGAGGGCCTTCTTTGAGTACGTATATAATTTTTATATACTTGTTTTAAGTTAGTTCCCTCGGTGCCTACCCCACCCTTTAAACTTTATATCCTATAAGACTTCTGGATTTGACTTATTATTGGCTATTACTGTACAAGTCTGTATATTACTTACTTGGATTTGACTTTAACTGTTACCATGTCTGAGAAAGCTAAATCAGGCTTCAAACGGTGCCAATGTGGACAGAAAATGTCTGTCACAGACAATCATAGTTCCTGCGTCTACTGTCTTGGCCCTCTCCATCTGCAAGAAGACTGCTCCATCTGTCATTCTTTCAGTGGAAAGGTCATGACAGATAGGCGCAGGAAACTTATGGATAGAGGCCTTTTGAAGCCTGCATTCCAAGAGGCTCTGGATGCATCGGACCAGACATCTAAATCCTCGAAGGAATCGAAGACATCAGAGCCCATGTCATCGGCTCCGAGCTCTTCATTTAAAGTTCGCTCACCGGTTCCACAGACCTCGGGGCCGAGTGTTGAACTGTTGTCCGTTACCGAGCCTCGAGTCTTGGAACCGGTGACGGAGCTTCCAACTCCTGTGCTCTTGAGGTCGGCTCCGTCTTCGATTCCTTCGACGCGTTCTTCTAGGCCCCTCTCCGACACCGATGTAGACCGCGTGGTGCAGAAAAATTAATGGAGAATACGGCCTTGTCCAAACTCATCTCTGTCTCCTCCCAGTTGGTGTCGAGACTCGAAGGCCTTCCCTTATCTCCATCTGTTCCTCCTCCGAGGCCTATTCAGTCCTCGGAGCCGGGAGAGGCTGATCTGATGATTGTGGAGCCCTCGGTGCCAGAACCGTCCTTCTCTCGGTCGGCACCATTCACCTCTACTCCGACGGACCCATTACCGGAATCGCGGAGCCGAAGATCCATCCTTGGTTCGGGGAGCCGAAGATCCATCCTTGGTTCGGGGACCGAGAGTCGAACCGACGTTTCGGTTCCGACTCTCCCTCTCGGAGCCTCGGCTCGGATCGACTCGGCTCCATCCTCAGGATCGTTGCCCTCGGTCCCCGTCTCGGGGATTCCTCCGCTTTCTTCGGATCCGAGGGATTCCTTGACTCGGGACCCGGGGGCCTTCGATCTCATGAGGAAGGTGTTGTCGACTCCGACAACCACTTCAGCAGAAACAGCTTCTCCTTCCCATAAGGGTCTGTTATCCTCCTCTGCACCCACGCCTACGTCAAAGCGTCGAGCACCGGTGTCTCAGCCTCCCCCAGAGGGAGCCCCCTCTTCCTCGGAGGCTTCATCGGATGCCCCCCCCCCCGAGGAAGTTCCGAGGAAAAGGTTGTGTAAGAGGAGAAACTTGGATTCTCCACAAGAATCCTTGACATCGGACACTGACTTAGATGAGTCAGAAGGGTCCCCGAAATCACCCTCAGAGGATGTCTCTTTTTCTGACATCCTGGAGATCCTAAAACAGAGAGGTGATTGGCAAGCCCTACCCCCTTCTGAGGATGAGTCAGTCTTGCTGAAGGCATTCGGTGCTCGCCCTTCCTCCTCCTGGGTCACTCCGCCCTTCAGTGAGTTGATGGAGCTGATTGCTCGAAGGGCGTGGGAGGCACCTGACACAGTGGAGCCAGTCCCTAGAAAGCCTAATAAATATATTACTGCCCCTCAAGACAAGGCTTATCTGACAAAGGGAGTTCCAGTGGATGCTATGGTGGTGGCAGCAGCCACTAAAAAGGAGATGTCTGAATCTTCCTCAACTGTCCATCCTCCTAACAGAGATTCTAGGACTATGGACAGGTATGGGAAGCGCATTTTTAGTTCAGCGGCTTTTTCCATGCGATCCCTGAACTATTTGACCCATTTCACACGGTTACAGAGGGATCTAATCAAAGAGTTGGGAGATACCCTCCAGGGTACTACAGATGCTGCTGTCTCAGAGAAAGTTACAGCACAACTCAATACCCTTACTTCAATTGTGAACTCGTCCATGAGGCTCATTTCATATGCAGCCGAAGGATCGAGTAGGGCTGCGGCTTCAGCGATTGCTCTTCGTAGACAATCCTGGATGCGCTTATGTTCCTTTGCGGAAGCCTTCAAGTCTTCCTTTACTAATGCCCCATTTGACGGTGCCACTCTCTTTGGCCCAAAAGTAAAGGAGACCCTTACCCGGTGTGAGCAAGAGGGAAAGACTCTGTCTGCTGTCGGAGTCCGTTTTTCCACCCCATCCAAACCGTACCCCAAAGGGCAACGTGTTGGAAAAATGTGGTTTTGAAAACCCCAAGGCTCTTTCCCAGGCACACAGGGTGATGCCCCCTCTAGAGGCAGAGGAAGGGGCAGAGGTGGAAGACGTCGCCCTGGCGGCAGAGGGGGTCCGTAAAACCAAGGTGACAGGGATACACTCCCCGGGAAACCTTTCCAGCACTCCTGAGAGGAGGCCCGACTGTCCTGCTCTGGAGGCAGTCGGGGGTCGCTTAGCTTTATACCCTCAGGCCTGGCAAAGTCTAACATCAGACAATTGGGTAAAAAGCATTGTTACCAGAGGTTACAAAATTCCTTTCCTTTTGCCCCCATTTCCGCAGAAAGGACTCCCAGATGTACCGCCCCATCTGCGAGACCCGGTAGCTATAGAAATTTCAAAGCTGCTAGAAAAAAAGAGTCATCCAACCAGTCCCGGCGGACCAAAGAGGATTCGGAACTTACTCAAGGTTCTTTTTAGTTCCAAAAAAGACAGGGGACTGGAGGCCAATTCTGGACCTAAGCAAACTCAGTACCTTCATCAAGAAAGAAAAGTTACGGATGGTCACGCTTCAATCGATCCTTCCATTCTTACAGAAGGACGACTGGATGTGCTCAATAGATCTGAAGGACGCGTACTACCACATCAAAATGGACAGGGCGTCCAGGGATCACTTGCACTTCCGGCTGCGAGCCAGTCACTTTCAGTTTCGAGCCCTGCCCTTTGGTCTGACCTCAGCCCCCAGGGTTTTCACCAAATGTATGGCAGTGGTAGCGTCTCACTTGAGACGCTTAGGATTCCAAGTGTTTCCGTATCTGGACGACTGGCTCCTTTCTGCCACCACCGAGCGTCGACTGATTCAGGCCAGGGATTACACACTACAACTCTATGTTCATCTCGGAATTTCCATAAATTTCGAAAAATCTGCATTACAGCCATCACAGCATATCTCATTCATAGGAGCAGAATTGGATACGTGTTGCTTAATTCTAAGGCTTCCTCCAGAAAGAATAGCCTCTCTACAAAACCATTTATCTCTTCTCCTGTTGTCCAAAAAATCCCCAGCAAAACTGGTTCTGAAGGTTTTGGGTCTCATGGCAGCTTCCCTCATTGTGGTACCTTGGGAAGACTGCACATGAGAGTTCTTCAATGGCTACTGTTTGCACAATGGTCGTTCCAACAGTTACCCCTGACACACGGAATTCACATCACGAACATCTGCAAATCGCACCTGTCTTGGTGGCTTCAGACTTGCAATCTCTCCGGCGGCCGACCATTTGTGCTACCCACGCCGACAGCTACGGTGACCACGGACGCTTCCCTGATAGGGTGGGGGGGCATCTTTCAGGGACAGACAGTTCAAGGCAAATGGACCAAATTGGAGTACAATCTGCACATCAATGTTCTAGAGCTGAGGGCATTGTTTCTAGCATTGCAACACTTTTCTCCCCTTCTTCCTCTAGGGACCATTGCAGTTCAGTCGGACAACATGTCCGTAGTTTGGTACATAAACAAACAAGGGGGAACCAAGTCTTATCAACTATGCAGAGAGGCCATGAGAATTTGGCAATGGGCAGAGTCCACAGGTCGCTTTCTGATAGCAACGCACATCCCGGGGTTATCCAACGTCATAGCGGACAGGTTGAGCAGAGCCATCCTGTTACCTCACGAGTGGTCCCTCAAACGAACAATTGCAGAAAGAATTTTTCGCAAGTGGGGCCAGCCTTGCTGCGATCTGTTTGCGTCTCCAATGAACGCCAAATGCAGAAGCTATTTTGCCCTATTACCCCCTCCAGGGGAATTCCCCAGGGACGCTCTGGTTCACGATTGGCCCCCGGGCCTCCTGTACGCCTTTCCTCCTGTTCCTCTGATTGCAAAATTTCTACAGAAAGCCAACAACCTGCAGAGGACAATAATCCTCATTGCCCCATTCTGGCCTCGTCAAATTTGGTTTCCCTTTCTTCAAGCACACCAAATTCGGGAACCCTGGATCCTGGACCCGGAGCCGGATCTGCTGACCTACTCGTCAGGGGGTCCCCACCCGTCGCTTCTCTCCCTCAGACTAGCAGCTTGGCTGCTCCGCTTCCCTTCTTAGCCAGGTCTGATCTTCTTTCCCCTGCAGTTCAAAATATTCTAGTGGCTTCTCATAAGGCTTCCACTACAAAGATTTACACTAGTAAGTGGAAGCGTTTTGTACACTGGGCAACTACACAATATTTGGATCCCGTAATAGCCCCACTAAACAGAGTCTTGGAGTTTCTATCCGTACTATTCCATCAAGGAGCTTCTCCTGCCACTTTGAGAGTTCAATTAGCTGCCATTTCAAACTTTCATGTGGGTGAAAATGGGGCGCCTATTATGGCTCATAGACTTTGTAAGGCCTTTCTAAAAGGGTTTTTCCATATCAGGCCACCAGTTAGGATTCCTACATCACCTTGGAATTTGAACCTTCTATTATCACAACTAATGCTACCACCCTTTGAACCAGCCTCGTCCTGTTCTTTGAAGTTTTTGTCATGGAAAACCCTTTTCCTGGTAGCTATCACATCAGCCAGACAGGTATCGGAACTTCAAGCTCTTTCCGTTAAACACCCATGTTTGATCTTTCACCCTGATAGAGTATCCCTTCGCACTAATCCATCCTTTCTTCCCAAAGTTTGCTCCGTCAATAACATTAATCAGTCCATTGAGCTCCCCACATTTTTCAAGAACCATTCCAATAAATTGGAATATATGTTACACAAGTTGGATGTTCATAGACAACTCAGGTTTTACTTGGATAGAACAAAGGATCACAGAAAAACAGATCAGCTCTTTATAGCCTTTGCAGACAGCAGAAAGGGCATGGCAGTTACGAAACGAACCCTTTCCAAATGGCTTTCCGATTGTATTATTTTTGTTTATACTGCTTCTGAGCAGAGTTTACCTGTCAAGCCCAAAGGGAATTCTACAAGATCGATATCTACATCCCTGGCTCATGCGGCCCGCCTACCATTGGACACTATTTGTGCGGCTGCCACTTGGTCTAAACCACATACATTCATTACTCATTACAAAGTAGATAGGGTTTCCAGGGACAGGGCAACCTTTGGTTCCACTGTGCTCAGGAAGTTCTTCCGTGAGTTCCTCAGGAACACGGAGCTAGGGACGCTACCCAGGTGTAAGAACAAACGGCGAGATTGAACACTCTCACATATAGAAGTTATGTCCTTACCATAACGTTCCATGTGGAGTGTTCATCTCGCCTTTGTTCTTACATTCCCACCCTCCCACCCTCAGGAAGAACGTCCAGTTTAGGTGTCTGGTTTGGTTCTCCCGCTTCTGCTTTGTTCAGTTGTTTCGGCTGTGTTTCAGCTATGCTTTAGCATGTATGTGTTATGTTCACTCCCGTTGGGTTCTGGTTTGTTTGCAAACTAGATCTGAGGTAAAGGCAGAGGGGGATTGTGGGACATAGGTTGGTCTCGAGCTTCTTCTCGATGCAGAGCTTTGCCAAGCGGCCGACACGGAGCCGAGGATCGGCTCCGAACCCAGGTGTAAGAACAAAGGCGAGATGAACACTCCACATGGAACGTTATGGTAAGGACATAACTTCTATTTCTGTTCCAGGAGCAACCTATCCATAGCCTGGAGGACAGATGCTTTCTTCTGCCTTTGGAGCCATCTGTTGCATTATGCATTTCCTCCCCTTCCTCTTCTTCCAAGGGTCCTCCTCTTCCAAGGGTCCTCCTGAAAATCAGGGAGAAAGGCCCGAGAGTCATCCTGATAGCCCCAGACTGGCCCAGACAGCACTGGTATCCTCTGCTACTGAGTTTAACCAATGAAAAACCTTGGCAGTTACCTCAGAGAGTGGACCTTCTGACTCAAGACAAGGGGAGGTTTGCGCATCCCAGCCTACAGACTCTCGATCTCTCAGCCTGGATAAATCCACAAAATACTACTCTGAGCCCACCCTAAGCAGGGAAGTCCAAGACATTCTTAAAGAGGCTAGAAGACCTAGTACTAGGAAATTATATAGTGGAAAAGTTTCTCCATTTGGTGTCTGCAGCAAGGTTTTCATCCTAAATCAGCTAATATCTCTGCCATTTTAGATTACCTGGTTCCACTGCTGGACAGAGGCCTATTCTTTTCTTCCATCAAGATTCACGCCTCTGCCATTTCTTCCCACTTCCGTACTCTTCCTCCTAGTTTTTCTACCCCCTCATGATACTATTCCTTAGGAGAGTGGTCCACATCAGACCTCCCTAGAGATAACACACACCTCCATGGGACCTCAATATTGTTTTAGAAAAATTGATGCTACCCCTTTGAACTGGCAGGTTTTGCTGATTTAAAATTCTTAACCTGAAGACTGGCCTTGTACTAGCTATCACCTTAGCTAGGAAGGTCTCTGAGCTACAAGCTCTCATGGCAGTGGAACCATTTCTCGTATTCCACCCAGATAGAGCATCACTCAGGACTAAGTCATCCTTTTTGCCCAAGGTGGTCACAGACACATCCTTAAAATCAAGCCATAAACTTGCCCACCTTCTTCCCCAAGCCTCAGAACAGGAGGGAAGAATCCTTCACTCCTTGGATACGCAGAGACAGCTTTGCTACTACCTGGACAGAACTAAATCTTTCAAGAAATCAGACTAACTCTTTGTGTCCTTTGCCATTGGCTCTGAAGGGAAACCAGTCTCCAAACAGACTATATCTAAGTGGATCTCCCACTGCATTTTCTTTTGTTGCAGCCATCATGACAAAAAGCCACCTGAATCTGTCAGGACTCACTGTATTAGGGCCACTTCTGCCTCTGCTGCCTTCCTGAAAGGAGTCCCTACTAAAGACATTTTTGGAAGCTGCTACCTGGTCATCTGTGCATATCTTTACCAAACAGTACTGCTTATCAGCCTTCTCCAAGTCTAGAGCAGGATTTGCCATTGCCATCTTGCAGGGCATCCTCTCTTCTCCATAATATACCTTCCACCCTCTTCTCAGCTTTGGGAATCATCCAACAAGTCAGGACCGCAACAGTGAAACACAAAGAACATAGTGTAGTTGTGTGCACTTACCATAAATGTGTGTGTTAGAGTGTTTTCACTGTTGCAGTCTTCTTTCTGTCCCTCCTTCCACCTTTGCCTGCAGTAGTAGTCTGCTTTTTTTTTTTGCAATAACCAGAGGGCTCCCCTGGGTTTACCCTGCAGGCCCATTTTTCTGCATTTGTCCCTTGCTTATGCTTCATCCGGGGACTCCCATCTCTTAAGAGGCAAGAAAAAACTGATGTCATGGCATCGGCTGGCTCCCTTTATATCCAAGCATACTGACATCAGGGTATGACATCCATCAGTCTTAGAGAAGGGAGATTTTTACTCTAGTAGCTGGGGGGCCAAGGGCTTCCACAGCAAGAAATCCCACAAGTCAGGACTGCAACAGTGATTACACTAACATCTACATTTATAGTAAGTGTACACAACTGCACTTTATCTATGATATGATTAGGAGTATTGAGAATAATAAATTGGAAGTGGAAAACGTCCTAGGTCATTATCTTGTTTAATGAGTCTGCAGATGAAAATTTTTAAGAATATGGAAACAACTCTGCCTTTAGTGCCTTCAGAAAAAGCAGTGGGCCTGAATTTGTGGTAGACATTTAATCTTTGCAAAAAATTGAGTGTTGTCATCCATCTTGAAGCAGGTACATGGGTAGGTACTAGGTTATCGGCCCAAGGGCCTACATAAGCCTAGCCAAAAAGATGTTTCTGGCTTACGCCACCCAAGAAAGTTATTTTCCTGTGCCACTGTCGAGCAGAGACACAGAAGTGATCCCCGGGGTGTATTTCCTATTTCCCATCCACTCATCAAGATTTTTCTCGAAGAATGCTAATGAAGAACTTTGCTTGACATAGATAGGTAGCCTGTTCCAGAGTATGGGAAGTCTCTGGGACAGGAATCTATCCCTCCAGCATGTCCTGTTTATTGTGGTGACAAGGTTTAGGTCCCTAGAGCATGTAGCTCAGAGGGATTGGGATTTCTTTAGGTGTAGCATGTCCAACAGCTCTGGGTTTGACATAGCTTTATATGTTAGATGAAGATCACCTCGGAGCAGGCGATCTGCTACGGAGTAAAGCTGGAGTTTTTTGATGCGGTCAGTGTAGGGCATCTCTTTGAGGCCAGTAATCCTCTTTGTGAGGTACTTCTGTGGCCTTTCCAGCTGCTGCAGATGTCTTGTGAGGTACATTCCAAAAGGGGCGTTGTACTCTATAATGGGTCTAATGAGTGTCGAGTAGAGGGGAACAATGACCTCTTTTTACTGGATGAGAACCCTTTTATGATGAGCTGTGCCATGTAGATGGGCTTCCTGACTACTGCAGCGATGTGACTATCAAGGGAGAGACTACTGTCCACCTGGGTCCCAAGGTCTGTTATCACGCATTCGGTGTTAAGTAGATTGCTGCCTATGTGGTAGTTCATGGGTACAGAGTTTTTCCAAAGGGGATGACACTGCACTTTTTGGCATTGGGCTTGAGGCCATGGCTCTGACACCAGGCATCTGTCTCAGCGAGGCCCTTCAGTAGGATGTCCACATCATTTGGGGACTTGACTATGGTTCCTAGTTTGCAGTCATCTGCGAACTTCGTTAGCCAGAGGCCTTCTGTGTTTGCCTGTACTTCAGAGAAGTAGATACCAAACAGGAGAGGTCCCAAGATGGTCCCAGGTCTTCATAACAATACATATATCAATGTATTCCAGCCTAAGGAATGCCTGTAAAGAATGGAGTTTTTTGTTTAGGCTCCCAGCATTGATCAGTAATGCTGTTATGTTAATTTGGATTCTGTTTTGTTATACTGGAAGCATTAGAAGACTGATGTTGACTAGAAAGGCACTTTGGAAGTAGGAAAAGATGTATCCAAAGCACTAAAGCCTTGGAGGGAGAGGAACAGAGGAACAGGCCTTCCCTGGCAACGCAGTGGTCCAAAGTACTAAAGCCTTGGAGAGAGAGGAGCAGGCCTTCCCTGGCAATGCAGTGGTCCAAAGTACTAAAGCCTTGGAGGGAGAGGAGCAGGCCTCCCTGGCAATGCAGTGGTCCAAAGTACTAAAGCCTTGGAGGGAGAGGAGCAGGCCTTCCCTGGCAACGCAGTGGTCCAAAGTACTAAAGCCTTGGAGAGAGAGGAGCAGGCCTTCCCTGGCAACGCAGTGGTCCAAAGTACTAAAGTCTTGGAGGGAGAGGAGCAGGCCTTCCCTGGCAACGCAGTGGTCCAAAGTACTAAAGCCTTGGAGAGAGAGGAGCAGGCCTTACCTGGCAACGCAGTGGTCCAAAGTACTAAAGCCTTGGAGGGAGAGGAGCAGGCCTTCTCTGTCAATGCAGTGATCCAAAGTACTAAAGCCTTGGAGAGAGAGGAGCCGGCCTTCCCTGGCAACGCAGTGGTCCAAAGTACTAAAGCCTTGGAGGGAGAGGAGCCGGCCTTCCCTGGCAATGCAGTGGGGACAGTCTGCCATCTCCCAGGCAGATATATCTTGTACCTCCTTTGAAAGACACCAGAAGGTAAATCATTTGTGAAGTCAGTAACCTTTTTTGATCTTCCAGTAGCATTCTTGGGGATGGCAGAATGCTGCTCAAGCCTCTGTTCTTACTGGCCTCAGACACATATTTCGAAAGCTCCATCATGTACCTCTTCATATGTTTCTTGGTGGTACATCACAAGTCATTTGCACCTATGTGCACTATGCCTGTGTCATATTTGTATATTTGGTGCAGAGACTTGAGTGCTTGCGTGATGTGGTGAATCCTGGCAGCTGATAGGCAACTGATCTTGACCCTCTCTTTGCACTGCCTGGGGAGTGATGCATCAGTGTGTCTCACTATGGAGTTCTCTCCACAGTGTGAAAAAAACACAGGTAAAAACACTAGATGAACTACAGTGGAGTGCAGTTAGATGGATTAAACAGCCAGGTGACTGTTTAGATGAAAAGCCAGCAAGTTTAACTGAACAAACTTAAAAAAGTTGTAAAATTCAATTAAATAAGAAAAAAGTACTGAAAACACACAAACGATACTCAGTTCAGTAATGTAGTATACTTCACTGGATATTTTGTGCTGATTAAGCTTGAAAAATGCCAGCCTCTCTCTCCTGGAAGTCTTTGAAAGACAAGAAATTACTACCAGCACTGTTTACACTGAGTAGAAGTGACACCATCTGGTCCCATGGAAGCCGTGTTTTTTGCTTTGGTGAGGGCAGCCTTCACCTGAGCATCAGAGATGTTTGGGAGGCAGCCCTCAGCACAAAATATCCAGTGAAGTATACTACATTACTGAACTGAGTATCTTTTGTGTGTTTTCAGTACTTTTTTCTTATTTAATTCAATTTTACAACTTTTTTAAGTTTGTTCAGTTAAACTTGCTGGCTTTTCATCTAATGACTTGTGATGTACCACCAAGAAACATATGAAGAGGTACATGATGGAGCTTTCGAAATATGTGTCTGAGGCCAGTAAGAACCGAGGCTTGAGCAGCACTCTGCCATCCCCAAGAATGCTACCGGAAGATCAAAAAAGGTTACTGTTATCTATCCCAGCAGAGGGCTGCCTCCCAAACATCTCTGATGCTCAGGTGAAGGCTGCCCTCACCAAAGCAAAAAACAGTGCTTCCATGGGACCAGATGGCATCCCAGGTTGCGTCCTACATGAACTCCAAGAGGAACTAATCCCTCAAATTAAACAGCTGTACAATCTCAGCCTCACTACAGGATATGTGCCCACAGAATGGCGTACAGCAACAGTGGTCCCACTCCACAAAAGTGGAGCCTCTATGGACCCTGGAAACTATTGCCCCATAAGCCTGACTAGCTTAGTCTGCAAGGCTATGGAGAAGGATCATCATGGAGCTCATAAACAAAGACATTGGGGACCTACAGACACTAGATCCTTCCCAGTTCGGCTTTGTCAAGGGCAGATCCTGCCTTTTGAACCTGGTTGACTTCTTCGAAACAGTCACCAAAGCCATAGATGAAGGGAAGGTAGTCCACACAGCCTATCTGGACCTTGCAAAGGCATTTGACACAATACCCCACTCGGGCATCATAGATAAGCTATCCAGCTTCAATATAAACCCCTATGTCACAAGATGGGTTGCAAACTGGCTCAAAGACAGAACCCACAGAGTGAGAGTTGCTGGAGCCATGTCAGACTCGAAACCAGTCACAAGTGGCGTCCCACAGGGTTCTGTCCTGGGACCACTCTTGTTCGGTATATACTTTTCCGAGGTACAGGCAAACGTGGAAGGACTATGGCTCACCAAGTTCGCAGACGACTGCAAACTGGGTGCCATAATCAACTCTCCAGCTGACACAAACATCCTTCAAAAAGGTCTCACAGAGACAGATAACTGGTGCCAGCACCATGGTCTAAAGCTAAATGCCAAAAAATGTATAGTCATACCCTTTGGCAAAAACAATGTGCCCACAAATTACCACATAGGTGGAAACCCATTAAGTACAGAGAAAGTTATTAGGGACCTGGGGACCCAAGTTGATAGCAATCTCTCCTTTGAAAACCACATTGCCAAAGTGGTTAGAAAGACATTCTACATAGCCCACCTCATCACAAAGGGTTTCACATCTAGATCAAGAGAGGTAATCGTGCCCCTTTATTCATCCCTCATCAGGCCCATCATAGAATACAATGCCCCTTTTGGGATGTACCTTACCCGACACCTGCAGCAATTAGAAAGACCCCAAAAGTATCTCACCAAGAGGATCAAGGGTCTCAAACAGATGCTATATGCTGCTCGGTTAAAAAAACTCCAGCTCTACTCAGTTGCATACCGCCTACTTCAGCGGGTGCTAGGCCGGACATACAAAGCTATGTCAAATCCAGAATTAATGGACATGCTCCACCTCAGTAAATCTAAATCCCTTAGAGCCACACGCTCAGGGACTTGAACCTCAGCACAGAAATAAATAGAACTTGCTGGAGGGACAGGTTCATAACCCAGAGGCTCCCTTCGCTCTGGAATAGAATTCCAGTTCATGTGAGGCAGAGCACCTCACTGAATCTCTTCAAGAAGAATCTCGATAGGTGGATGGGGGATCGTAGGTTTGTCCCAGGGATTACTCCCGTGTCACTATTAGACAGAGGCACAGTAAACTAAACCTTAAAGGGCACAGTATACTCAAATCAAGGGGTGGCGTAAGCCATACAGAATCGGGCTAGGCTTATATTTGCCTCAGGGCAGATAGCCTAGTATGAACCTATGAACCTAAGAACCGGTACAATAGTAGCTAGAGCTCCAGCCAATAGCATCTTCCCCTCAGAATGGAAGCAGATTACACCCTGCCACCAGATAACCTCTACTGGTCTCGTCAAATTTACACAACTCTAAGCCAACCAAAAAGTTTTATTTAATGTAAGAATAAGCTATAGAAATATGAAAAATTTGGAAAGCTACATGAAAAATAATTTTTGTTAGCTAGATGGAGCTGTTGTCTAACAATTTTGTAAAGTTGAACACAGTACAACAACATGCAGGATCTGTAGGCTACAAACTGTAAGCTACTCAAACAACCAAGCAACAAAAACACAGTATTCACTGTTTCAACAAATCTGCAGTTTAATGCAAAAAGAATTGGTAAAAGTGCAAAAACCCAGAGAAAAACGTTTACACAGGAATTCATTAAAGTTGTGCAGCTTGTGCTAAGAAGGAAGGTCCTTCCTGTAAGATTTGTCCATTTGTGATTCAGAAACATGCTAGCTGTGACAAGATAAGTCCTCATTACTGGCCAATTCTCATGTTTTCTAAATTGCGGTTACTACTGTAACATGCAGATCATGGTTGACCTGCATGTCATGGTAGTAACATCCCCAATCCCATCAGATCACGGTCGACCTGCATGTCATGGTAGTAACCTCCCCAATCCCCATCAGATCATGGTCGACCTGCATGTCATGGTAGTAACCTCCCCAGTCCCCATCAGATCATGGTCGACCTGCATGTCATGGCAATAACATCCCCATTCCCCATCAGATCATGGTCCACCTGCATGCCATGGTAGTAACCTCCCCAATCCCCATCAGATCATGGTCGACCTGCATGTCATGGTAGGAGCCTCCCAATCCCCATTAAGATGTCTATGCCTGTATGGCACTTTAGAAAATCATTCCTGGTATCTAGTATATCCCTTCACCCCCAATCCTCATAGTAATGTTAGTGCCATCATGGCATTTAAAGTATTCCCAGTGGTCTAGTGGAACCTCCCATCCCTGATCCCCATAGTTAACATTGGCGCCATTATCGCACTGTAGAGCATGATTCCTCCACACCCCAATTCCCATGTTTACATTGGTGCCATCATGGCACTTGAAGTATTCTTGGTGGTCTATTGGTTTCCCCCACCCCTGATTCCCGTAATAACATTGGTGCCAGTATGGCAATTTAGACATTAATCCTAGGTGTGCAGTGGTGCCCCCAACCCCAGATCCCCATTTTGATGTTCATGCTGTTATGCCACTTTTAAGTACTCCCTGGTTTCTAGTGGTTCCACCAAACACATTCATGTTTAGGTTGAACACGGCCTTTTGACCATGTACACTACCACAGCATGGTGGGGATGACCATGTTGATCTACAAGGCCAAAAACTTTACTGAATCACTCTACCATGTAGATGCCTTTCTGGGGGTGGTTCCTGGGAGAGAGAGAGCACACAACTTACCAGCATAGTCTTCTCCCCTTGAACGCCTCATTAGCACTCAGCATGGCCACGGGGCTAACCCTTCACAGTGCTGCATGTCTTCATGTTGGAGGACTGAGCAGCACCATGTAAGGATGCTTGCTGAATAGCAGAAAAGTGCCACCATGTGTACACAGCAGTCTACACATCATGGTAAATTTATGAATGCAGCAATTTAGATTAAATAGGCTGGAGTGCATTCAGGTACTTTAAACAGCCACGTGATTGATCAGACATAAATACAGCAAGTTTTAACTGTGCAAACTACAAAAAAAGTTAATAAATTCAATTAAATAAGCAAAAAAAAATACTGGAAACACTAAAAAGATAGCAAGTGCAGTAATTTATTCCAGTTATTATTTATTTATTCCCGTTTGATTACCTGGGAGGTCCACTGGGCTTAAGAGCCCGTTTTCAGTGGAGGCCCGGGGAGAAAAGCTCCACATAGTAAAGTTAATTACATGAAAATATCAAAGAGTTAGAGTACAAACAATGGGTTTCTTTAACAAGAAAAAGTCAAAGACAATAATTACAGTTATTGTTCAGAAAAATAAACAAGCTTTTAGTATAAAGGCTAGATATTATTATCGAGTTACAAAATGAATCAGTGGATTGAGAGTAAGGTAGGAAGAAAAGGTTAGCCTGGAGTAAAGGGGGAGGAGGGCATGAGAGGTATAGATGGAAGAGTGCAGTTGCATTTCCTGTTCAGGCAGAGGTAGGAATGAAGTTGAGTTTTGAAGATAAGATGGTTCTACAGGTCTTTAGAGAGGAGGGTAGAGCATTCCATTTTTTTGCTAGGGTAAAGAATAGGAGAAGCTGACCAGTTGGGCGCTTAGGTTTTTGAACGGTGATCAGGTTTTGGTGAAAGGATCTAAGGGATCTGAGAGGGGTATAAGGTTGTAGAATGTTAGATAGAGCAGGGCAGTTAGTGGGTTGGAATAGTAATTTGTGGGCTGTGGTAATTTGGAGAAAGTCAAGTAGGTTAGGGAGTTTAGTGTCCTGAAGCTCAGAATCGTGGCTTTCCAGGCTGCCCTGCTGTGGGATTTCCACAGGGGTAAACCCACCACTCCCGCCCTGTAGAACAGTTCCAGGACAGGTGGGGGGTGATGGTGACCTCTCTTTCACCTGACTCGACTGCGGTCAAGGAGCCACAGGCTCTGCTGGACCTGCAGAAGGAGACAAGAAAAGGACTCATAATTATTTCTTTGCAAATGCTTTTATTTCACAGAGAAAAATTACAGCAGTAATATTTTTATTCAGTACTTTTAAACTGACAGTAATGAAATATATGATTAATTATTGTAGCAATATTAACTGATATATACAGGTGCATTTAGATGAATGTTTACACTTCAGCATTTGATATATTTGCAGTAATGGCTGAATAACTAAATTAATTTCTGGAGTACTTAATTGGTGTAATTATTTATTTTTGTGCACTCAGTAACAAGTTGGGAATGCTGGACTTCATATATTATTGATATACTAGTGCCATATCCCTAATTACACAAATAATCTGCATTCCCTGAGTACTTTCATTTGTTCTCACTATGACATCATAAAACTTAAGATTTCTTGTTTATTAATAATTGTTATCTTTATTTGTGATAAACTGTACTCACAGAATTGGGGAAGCAGACTTGCTTGCCTCCTCAGGAAAAGGCCTTGGTCATCTCTGATCTCATCAGAGGCTGTGGAAGTAAGAGAAAATGGAGGGGGTCAGTGAGAATGATTTCAAGTCATTTATCTGTACAGTGTACGTAACAGTGTACGTAACGTTGCTAAGTGTAGCTGTTATAGTGTGGCCAAATATGTACAATGAGAATGATTTCAAATCATTTATCTGTATAGTGTACATAATGTTGCTAAGTGCATCTGTTATAGTGTGGCCTAATATGTACAGTGAGAATGATTTCAAATCATTTATCTGTACAGTGTATGTAATGTTGCTAAGTGCAACTGTTATAGTGTGGCCTAATATGTATAATGAGAATGATTTCAAATAATTTATCCGTACAGTATACATAATGTTGCTAATTGCAGCTTTTATAGTGTGGCCTAATATGTACAATGAGAATGATTTCAAATCGCTTATCTGTACAAGGTACGTAATGTTGCTAAGTGCAGCTGTTATACTGATGGAGGGGATCAATGAAAATGATTTTAAATCCTTAATCTGTACAGTGTGTGTAACGCTGCTAAGTGCAGCTGTTATATTGTGGCCTAATATGTGCAATCTTTTCTCCACATATCTGTTACTGGACTCAGTACAGAGCTGGAAATGTTGATGTTGTCAACCCCCTCCTCCTGCCCTCTAATTCCTGTGTTAGCATGTCAAACATGTAAACTGACAACCTAGGAAGCTGGAAAATGAAAATCATTTATAATTATTGTCTTCAAAGTGAGTAGCCAAGGGTTGCATCCTGCAATACCAAATGCTATGTATATATTTCCACAAAGAAAAGAATGCATTGCATATGAAATTAAATTATTACAGACCGTTCTCAACTTCTGCAATGGATGTATTCAGAAGCACTGTATACCTTTGAGGGGGGACTGAAGTATTAGTCCACTTATTTGATGGAAAACTGTGCTGCTGTTGCAATTTTGAAAACTGTTAATGTCAGGAAGGCCACAATTTTGAGGTGTTGCTGTGATTGAAAAGAAGTTTCTAGTCTTATTATAAATCCGAACACATATTTTTAGTAAGTGCGTGTTCTGTTGCTAATGTCTTCATTTAATATTGCTAATATTTACATGGGGTTGTATTATTACAGCAGTAGGCATGCCTCTAAAAATTTATTACTCAAAGGCGTAAACATCAAAGCTGGAATAGCAGCAAAAGTCATGACTAGCAGGTAACTGATTTAATCCCTCAGCCACTGAGTTGTGTGTATGTGTGTGTGTGTCTGTGTCTCGCTCTGAAAGGTATGATTTGCAGAAGTTGAAAAGACTTGTGGAAATTTCCAACACATTGTCAATATCATGCTAACTAACTTACACAAAGCTGCTGCAGTAACATTTATCAGTGCTCCAAATAACTTATTAGACAGGTAAACACATTTCTGACTGAAAATTTCATCAAATGATAATGTAGCAGCAGGCAACATCAATGGTAATGTTTCACATCAAGGTACAATTACCAGACCAGTACATTATTGGTATGTGCATATGCATTAAAATGCAGTACAAGTTAGCTGTTAAGTTCTGCACTTTAAAATTATACATAGAATGTGGACACACATCGTAACTTCTACAATACTCAAGCTAACAACATAGTAAGTATGTCAGACTTACAGTACCATAACCTTTTTAATAAGCTCCACAGTATTTAAGTAAACCTAGATTAGGAAGTATGACCATACCTTTCAACCTCTAAGTGCAAGAAGTCTGGACAAAGCCCAGCAAAATGGGAGGGACAAAGGCCCAAAAATAGGGACATAGTTTAAATATTCCTCTTATAAACTTAGAAAGTTGCTAGAGTAACATGGTTTGTTTTAACATACATTTTCTAAAGTATTTAAAGTCTGAAACTCTAATGTATATCATTATTTAGTGACTTCAATCTTCAGTTCATTCCAGTAATTTGCCAGAAAACCACAAATTTTTTGAAGAACAGGCCACAGATATGAGCCGAAAATCTGGGAAGTTGAGAGGTATGAGTATGACAGATTTACAGTGCCACAACATTTTTAGTAAGCACCACAGTGTTTAAATAAACCTAGGTCATAAAGCATATTAAAAGTTGCAGTAGAAATGGAAATGTCTTACTGTAGACCTGTGGCCTCATCTCCAGAACCTCTGTGACTCATCAAGCAAGCTGGTCAGCTTTCCTCAGCTGTAAGTCATCATACCTATGCCTGCATTGTTTACCAGTAGGGGGTACCAGTGAGTGATGATAGTTGATTCCTCACCTGGGAACACACCTCTATTTTTTTAAATGGGCTTGCATTCACTGTCTCCCGGTGTGGTGACTGCAGGAGGTGAGGGAAGATTTTTCACACCAGCTTGAGGCCCTACCCTGAGCTCTGATAGAGAGTACAATGTCTCTGCCAGCTTGAAATCGGAATGAAGAAACAGATATGAAATTCAGACTACTGCAGTGTTAGCCAAAAACAGTAGTGTTAGCCACACACACTGAAGTGTGACATCACCTAGTCAGGCAGCTAACCCCCTCCGCTGGTAATTGATGGGCACCAAAAAGTGGGAAGATTCAGAGAAGAGTTTCATGTGTATCCACTCCACACCAGAAAACTTGGGTAGAAAGAGCATGCTTGTAACATAGGATCGTAGGACATTACTAGGCTATTGGCCCTGAGGCCCTTATAAGCCTAGCCAAGAGTATAGCTCATGTTTAGACAAATCAGAACCCAATGCCCCTGTCCAGCAGGGACATGGGTGGAATCCCAGGGGGTATATTTTCTGTTTCCCATTCAGTTATCCAGGTTGCACTTAAAAAGGGTAAAGAGGTACTTCGCTTGATGTGGAGAGGGAGTGTATTCCATAGATGAGGGAGTCTCTGGGACACAAATCTGACCCACCAACAAGTCTTGTTGATGTCACAGACCATGTTGAGACCACGCATGTGGGTTACTTGAGTGGAGCTTGACTTCTGGATATGCAGCAGTCCCATCAAGGTGGGGTCCATAATCACCTTGTATGCCTGACAGAGGTGACCTCTGAAGAGTCTGTATGAAACAGAGTAGCAGGGTAGGCTAAAAGCTCTATCTGTTTATGGTAGCTGTTTGAGGCCCTGGGTTCTCCTGGTGAGGAACCACTATGGTCTCTCCAGCTGCTGCATGTGCTTTGCGGGGTACATGCTGAATGGGGCATTGTACTCAATAATGGGCCTTATAAGGGAAGAATACAGGGATGTTATGACCTCCTTGTCCCTGGATGAGATACCCTTAGTTATGAGGTGGGCCATGTAGAGGGCTTTCCGTACCACAGAAGCAACATGGTGGTCAAACGTCAGGTTGCTATCAAGCTGGGTGCCCAAATCCCTCATGATTGAGTGCTTAGGACATTGTTATTAATGTGATAATTTGTGAGGACGTCACTCTAGCCAAAGGGGATGATGATGCATTTTTTGATATTCAGCTTGAGGCCATATTTCTGGCACCAGTCATTTGTCCAAGTGAGACCATCTTGGAGGATGTCCACATCACTAGGGAAATTGATGACGGCACCCAGCTTGCAGTCATCTGCAAACTTGGTCAGCCATAGCCCACTGGTTTTGACCTGCACCTCAGAAAAGTATATCCCAAATAACAGAAGCCCCAAGACCGAACCCGGCATACTCCACTTGTTACGAGTGTACTGCTTGAGGTGGGTTCCCCTATTTTGACTATGTGGGTTCTGTCAGTGAGCTAGTTTGCTACCCATCTGGTAACATATGGATTGATGCCTAGTTGAGAGAGTTTATCTGTTATGCCCAAGTGGGGAATAGTGTCAAAATCTTTGGCCAGGTCAAGGTAGGCAGTGTGCACAGTCTTCCCCTCGTCCATAGCTTTGGTGACTGTCTCAAAGAAGTTGACCAGATTTAGCAGACATGACCTCCGCTTGACGTAGCCAAACTGTGTGGGGTCAAGTGTTTGGAGGTTGCCAGTGTTCTTGTTAATGAGGTCCATGATAATCTGTTTCATGGCCTTGCAGATCAGGCTAGTTAGGCTGATGGGTATATATTTTCCCAGATCGGTGGATGCTCCATCTTTGTGTAAAGGGATGATAGCGGCTGTCCTCCACTCAGCTGGGATGAAGCCAATACTCAGGCTTTGGTTGTATAGGGTGCCTAATGGTGCTGCAAGTTCCTGCCCGAGTTCACGTAGGATGCAGCCAAGGATGTTATCGGGTCCCATGGAGGCTGTATTTTCTGCCTATGAGAGAACAGTGATGACCTGTTCCCTAGATATAAGGGGAAGGGGGCAGGTACTGGGGATGTCCTGATTTACTGTTGGAGGACAGAGGGATAAAGTTTTCACTGAATCTGTCAGCCAGCAAGTTTGCTATATCTACGGCATTCATATATATGGTGTCCTTGACCACCGGTTCTGAACAGATCTGGTGTTTCCTTTGAGATTGCAGACTTATGTGAAGAAGGCGTTATGATTGTCTCTAGTAGATGTGGCCAATTTGGACTCGAAGTTTGCTCTGGAGGTTTTCACTGGTGCTCTTAGCTTGTTCAGACTATTGAGACATTGCTTTGAATTGGGCACCTGCTCCTTCTTGGTCTTGGACAGCATTTGTTTTCCTTTTGTTATAGAGGTTATTTATTGCAAATGTCCACTAAACAGATTTATTCTTCCTTGCAGAGGATGATTTAGTCTTGTCGGATATTTCTGATGATATGCATCTATATAAATGCTCATGAGTGCTTTGGTGTAGTTTTGGATATTGGTGCCAGTTCCTACAGAGGGGGAGGGGGCTGTGAAGCTGTTTATACCATCCCTCAGGAGGCTGTAATCAGCTTTGGAGAAGGTTTTATGTCTGATCCTAGCTAGAGGTGGGTTGCGGGAGATGGTGTCTTTGAAAGTGACCACTCTATGGTCGGATCTTACCAGGGAGGATGAAAACTATAGGAATGCAGCTGTGGTTACTCATGTTGGTTAATACCAAGTCCAAGATATTATCACACCTTGTGGGGGTATTGACTAGCTATTCCAAGGCATTTGCATTGACAAAAATCAAGGAATCTCTGGGCATTTGTGTTCTGGCATGAGTAGTTCTTCCAGTCTGTTTGGGAAGTTAATGTCACCCAGGATCAAGGTAAGGTGTTGAATCTTGATAGATTCAAACAGATCCAAATAAGTGGATTGGGCATCTTGAGTCAGATTTGGAGGCCAGTAGCTAGCTATGATCCGAATAGGGGTCTTGTCAATGGTTAACTGCACCTGGTGTGTCTCCTGTTTATCATACTATTTGACCAGCCTGGAGGTGTGTATGTTTTAATGTATATTGAAACTCCACTTCCTTTGGATTTACTGCCCACAGTTTGGGGTCTGAATGTATGATAGGATGAGTAACCAGGTAAGGCTGAGGTGCTCTCCACAGCTTTGAACCAGGTTTCTGTGGCTGCACAGATGTCAGCATTTTCCAGGGTTAGGAATGCTTGCAATTAGTGCAGTTTCATGTTTAGGCTCATAGCATTTAGCAGCATGACCTTTAATTTGTGTTTTGTTGAAAATTTTATGTTGGTAGTTTTAACCTCATCACGTTTCCTAAAAAATGCACATCTCAAGTCATTCACACCAACATGGACTATGACAAAGTCATAACAGTACTTGTTGTTGACAGACTTTGAGTGCATGTGCGATATGGTATATTCTGGCACCTGACAGACAACTAACCATGGCTTTCTCCTTATCCAGCCTGGTGAGAGGCACATCTGTGTGTCTCACAATGGAGGTTCTTAGGTAGGTACTAGGCTATTGGCCATAGGGCCTATATAAGCATAGCCAAAAAGGTACCCTAGCTTTCGCCACCCAAGAAAATTATTTTCCTGTGCCCCTGTCAAGCAGAGCCACAGAGGTTATCCCCAGGGTGAATTTCCTATTTCCCATCCAATCATCAAGATTTTTCTTGAAGAGTGCTAATGAGGAGCTTTGTTTGATGTAGATAGGTAGTTTGTTCCAGAGTCTCCTATGACTACTATATTGGGTTTATGGTGAATCCTTAGTGGTTGTGAGGCACAGGTATGTAGACTATGCATGGTATGTGGTGTGTAAGGCTGCGGAGATTGCATGTGTTTTTGTCTCAGAGGTCTCCTTTGTTTGGGTATGTTTATGTGGAGGACCTCCGCATATGTAGGTGTGTGTTATGTAGGTGTGGGTGGTGTTTGAGGTGTAGTGGTTGTGTTGACAACCTTTTCAGTGCCAGATATACTGGCTTGAGGGGGAGAGAGCTTGAACTCTAGGTTCCTAATGTAATTGCATCTCTCACAAATTGTGTTCCTAGCTTGTAGTAGTAGATGGTTGTCCATGTACATAAGGCAGTTGTTACACTGTCTCAGGATACCCATATCAACCAGACTGGCAGGAGAAACTGTAGGAAATTGTCCATCCATATTTGTCAGAATCTAAGGGAGAAAGGTCAGGGGTGGGCCTAAAGCCCAAGTGCTTAAACCAAAACTAAGAGCTTAGAATAACACTTAACAATTTAGACATGCTATAAACAAGCAGTTATAAATGCAACAGAAAGGATGCAGGTGAACACTTTAGAGAACAGGCAGCAAGTAGCAGGAAAAAGCAAAGCAAGCTGAAGTAACAGAGTAGTAGGAAGAAACACAAATTAGAAAAATATAAGCAGTTGAATAAAGTGTCTTTTTTTTTATAAAGTAAAAAGGGACATAGCAGGAACAGAAGACAATTCAAGGTTAAAGGACTAAGGAATTTGGCCTTCCTAAATGATCTCTGTATTAGATAGAATGAGCTAAAGAGATGGGACTGGGAAACCTGTTTCAGCACAGATCAGAAAACAGTGCCAGCAAATATATAAATAATTCAGTCATGGAAAAATTAAGACCATGTAGAACTCCGAGCAGTTAAAATGCCAAAAATATACTTATCAGCTCTATATTTCCAGATTGTTTGAGAAGCGCACTCAGACCGAACAGAAGGAGATTCTAGCAGTGATATGCAGGGATTTATAAACAAGGAATATTTTTATACCAGCAAGCTTTGAGACAGTCAGGTAACACAAAAGCTGTTAGACCAGTTTTACCAACTTTAAGAACACAACAGGAATAGGGTGGGAGTAACTGCATGAGCTTTTTGTGGCTTATCCACAGCAGTACAAACTTACCTACAAATGCATTTGCACAGATGCAGATTAACATGATTCATTGAACTGAGCAGTGAAATGCCCCATTTGCATAAACTTTTTTAAAAATGTACAAAATTTCTTGAAATTTTTTTAGTGTCATTTTGATCACCACTGGCCACCATGTTTCTGCAAAGACTGACAGCAAATGAAGAATAAAGCAGATAGTGTAGGAAAGGTACAGTTAGGATGAAACATCTGTTTGCATGGAATTTAATTGTGAGATCTTCAGGATTAGCCTTTATTACAGTAGTGTTGTTATATCTGTTACTGGCATGCTGTATAAAACAGCAGGCGTTGTCGATATTCAGTAGTTTAACATCAGGGTAGATATTTGCTGCACACTGCAGTACCTGGCAATGGAAATTCTCCGGAGCAAGGACCAGACAGATGTGCTGCCTTTTAGGGAGGAAGCCATCACTACACTACTTGTCATTCTCTCTTTCCCACCCTTCCAATCTACATTCAGGTCATAGGCCTCCATTTCATTGTGCACAGTCTTACCTGTAACCCAGGTGAAGAATTTCGTTAACACAACAAAAATACAACAAAAAAGTACAATTCATTCAGCTTAGCCAAGGTTTTTTTTCCTGGTGAAAAGATGGTATAGCACCAGGGGAATGAGACACAGGAAAGAGAGTTTCACTAATGAGAACTATATCCTCGCGGATGCACTTGGCACATATGGCAAATGTATTTTTGGAAAAGGAGCTCAAAACAGGCAGAACAGGCTAAGGTATCATGGCTGACATGAATGTTGTATGTGGAATAAGGTATCATGGCTGACATGAATGTTGTATATAGAATAAGATATCATGGCTGACATGAATGTTGTATGTGGAATAAGGTATCATGGCTGACATGAATGTTGTATGTGGAAAGAACAGTTCCTTGGCAGAACTTCCACTTGCCAAAGTTTAACACTTGATAAGGAGTATCTGCTGACTTTGAGAGGATAACTATGATGCAGAAGCGGAACGTGCTGGTTCCACTTGAGGTGGTGTGGGCACTGAGACTTTGACAAACCTTCCTCAAACATACATAGATGGCGCAGAAGGTCAGTCTTTCTCTGGCATTGGTTGTTTCAGGGCATGTGGACCTTGTAATGGTAAATGCATACATATAACAGTGAAATATTTCCTCAAAACATCAGCTGTAGCACCGCTTCAACCCACATAACATGGTAGGTGTAGACTTCATAAATGTAATACTAAACCACATGTTTGTACCAGGTGACATTGATGATATAATTATGTATTTTTAACAGCTGCAGCACTACAGTCACATGCATTGGTGCACCAGAAACAGTCACATGGAGTGGTGCACTGCAAGCAGTCGCGTGCAGTGGTGCACTCGCAGCCCTGCATCTCAAAAGTCTGATATTGACAGTGGTATGGCTGTCAGTGATGATATTGTTACTTTCATACTCCTAAAACAATCTCTGTACAGTGTTGTGTACTGACAAGGCCTTCTACCCTCCAAGTAGGGGATACCTTCATACTTGCACACTGTGTATAATGAGGAAATGACATTACCAGAAAGGGGGAATACCACGTACCTCAACATGCATCTCCTGTGCACAAGCTAAATGTCTAGAGGGAGATACAGTCATGTCTGAGGTTCCATTACTCGCTGTCTGGCCTTTACACAGGGGTGCCTTAAGAGGACATCTTTCACAGTTATCTCCAGACACATAAAAGGCCTTGTCTGTCCCAGTATCAGATGTGCTGTGACATAGTTTAAGACTATCCTAATGCCAGAGTCAGCTAGACATGGCTAGAGTGCTACAGTGTACATATGAGGAAATTAACCAGTATGTTGGAGCAGTGAAGGCCAGGGGTAATGCCATGATGATCCTCATGTGCTGTGTGGTTGTACACCTGGAATTCATGCAGCCTCTGTCTGCACACTACTAAGGACTGACCAGACACACACTGGAGTGCTGGATGTAGCCAGGGGTGTGTCTGCATGCATGACGGATGAGTAGGCTGGACACCATATGTATTTCAACAAAGCAGTGCAGATTCCATGTCAATTCCCCCATGAAAAATGCAGGTAGTCCTCGTCAGACTTCCACATCTGGGGGTAGAACCTCTTAGTCAAGGTCTAGGTCCCACAGCACTACTCAGTCAATGTCCGGAGTTTCCCCTGCATCTAGTAGGTCATGTCATTGGAGTAACTCCACATTAAGTTGTCATGTCAGAACTTGCTCCCAGTCTATGGAACAATCAGTGACATTAGGGGACATTGTGTGAGACATTCCACATGCAGCAGAGTTTCAAGCAACATAATACATACATTACACACTAGGAAAAGTAGTTACACAGTGGCATACCAGTCACAACAAATCATATCTGTTGGAAATGACAAATGCTACACTTAACTACATTCTCCTAAAAAAGAAAAAAAAAGAGAGAAGAAAAGGACAAAAAAAATTGAGACCTGTTGTAGTACTGAGAGATTTTAAGTTGATAAATACTGACATTTGCATAAGAAACTAAATACAGCTTCAGTAACACATTAGTTTAATTATTCAAGGACTAGCTCTAAACTGTTTCAATTCACCTGCTACTTTAAAGTCCACCTCACTGATATAAGCTACCACTTTTGCCACTGACCAATACACACTGTACAACTGATGACTGCTATGACCATATTAACTAATTATTTCTGTATGATATGTGGAGGAATGTAAAAATGTACACTGTAAGTTAACCATGCACTACTCAGGACAGCACAGCACAGCCAACAGGTAACAGTGTAGACACCAAGTATCATCTTTGTAACTTTAGGTAGTGAATGTCACGGCCCTTACTTGTGGACTAAATGCTGCTTTAGTCACCTGCGTAAGTGCTTGCCATGCACAGGCGTGTCAAAGTGGCAGATATGCTGATGCTGTCAGCTGGCCACTGTTGCTGATGTCACTGGGGGAACCCACGGTCTGTAACTGGTTGTAGCAGTTTACATCAAACTGACACGTGATCATGTTATGCAAAATACACCAGGTCTAAATATCTACCCTCAGTATTGTGGTTATATTGAAGCCCCCCATTCAAACAGACAATGGTAATAGGTTTTGAGTGGGTGAAACACTTGGTCAGTGATTGCCCATCTCTCAGACAGGATGGTGTAAGTGCAGACCTCAACAGTTCCATGCAAGTTATGGACTGGTGTCATTAGCCAAGGTTTAAGTGGGCATCCTGCATCACCTAGGTAACATAAAATGGAGGGGGCATATAAGGAAGGGATGATTAGTAATAACTGTCTTTCTCTCAATAAAAATAGAGAATATCTATGGATAGCAGTATTGTAGCGGTCTGCATTTACCACTTAGGTTATTATGAGGATTCCTACCATGCAGGAAGAGGTGGTACAGCGAACTTGTTTGCAGTATGTGGGTATCGTGCAGACTGCCAGAATGTTGTGCTGATACACTAGTGCTACACCCCAATGTACTGCATGCACACAATACCTGACAATTGACTGAATAGTAACCCTTCCTGTTATGGCATGTCTCACCCTGTGGTCCAGATGGGGCCCTGATAGCCACATGGGTGCAGGCTGATGCACCAAGCACCTCAGAAAGCCTGTCATTTCATAGAAGAGGTGTATGACACTAGCACCTGGAGAAAACCCATGTGAACACAGGGAGAACATGCAGACTGCATGAAAGGTGCCCCAGCCAAGAACTGAACCAGAGAACTTCTTACTGTGAGGTGACAGTGCTACCTGCCTCATTACTATTTGCATCTCATTACTGCCTCATTTTCCTAGTAAAGTTCAAGCCAAAAACCATGGAGGACTGGAGTCTCAGTAAATCAGAACAACATTAAAACATCACTTCTAAAAAAAAAGACATAATCAAATGGCCATGTCCACAGCTGCCAAGTTCTAATATACAACAGAAGAACTCTAGTGTCTACCACCCTCCCATCTGCTAAACTCACAAAATTCGAATTATTACTTATTGAAATCCTACAGCCCTCAAAACCTCTTACTGATATCATAATTGTAGGAGACTTTAACCTGAGCCCTCTGTCGTCTTTGACCCTTTCAAACTGATAAAGTAGATTATACAAGAACCTGTATCTCAGATAATCACTGCATTCCAGACGTACTAATAAATATGCCAAACAAAGTCACAGAAGTCAAAGTCCTACCATCCACGTTCAGTGATCTCTGCCCCATAACATTTTCCCTAACACACACAAATTATAAGCTCCCCCCATATTAACTACTTTGTGCCTTAAAGCACACAACAAATCTCAGCTTCAAATATTGAACAGAAAAAAAAATAAGCATCCATTCTACCTTCCAAAAATATCCCACTGCATCTGTAAGTCAAATATTTTCCCAAAGTGTCTAGTCTAATTAAAAGAATCCTACGCCAGTAGTTAAAAACGTAAGACTCTTTACAAAGAAAGAGATGTAGCCTGGCTACAGTAGACGTCTTTCTGCTTCAGAAAATAAGAGAGTATTTTTCTAAGAAACCTAAACAAAATAGCAACTAGATGGTACAAACTTCTTTAAAATAATCAGTTACCATTCTGGGATGTCAGCAATATCACCAGGCACTCACTTTTTATATAAAACCATCTAAAAGCAGACCGTTTCACCTCCTTAGGCACCATTTATTGTACTGACTTTTTAATTGTCCACACTTCCCTCTTTCTTTTTCAGCCATCCCTTCTCTCCATTTCACAAACAGAAACACCTCTGTATGTACTCCCTATCTCACAAACAGAAACACCTCTGTATGTACCTTCACTGAACTTCAAACTATTTGCAACCAAAGGCATTGACAAATAGTCTCTGATGCTTTCCCAGGAGCTGGATGACTAACTGTGCTAGTTCACTGTGTTATACAAAGAACATATAATCCGTGTGGCACATGTACATCCTATACCAAAAATACAGTGACCACAGAATGGAAACAAGCCACAGTCAAGCCAGTTGCTAAGCTTTCCAATCCAGAAAATGCCAGAAGTTTTAGGCCAGTATCAGTATTACCAACACTTTGACAGATTTTTGAAAACTGGCCTTCATGCAATTAACAGCTTAGAAAAAGAAATGTATATTCTATCTCTATATCGGTATTGGTTCTATACAGGGTTTAGTACTATTCCAGCTTTCTACATCGTTAGCTGACAATGTATTCCAAAATGTTAATAAAGGCCTGCTAACAGGATCAGCATTAACTGACCTTGCCAAGGCCTTTGACCTCATACAGCATGAACTTTACTAAACTCATGTATTAGTCGGGCATAATGGGGAGGAAGTAAAAGCACAGATACCCTCCATTCATTTGAAAACCTCCTGAGTGACAAACACTTTAAAGGTCATTATTGATTACCTCTCATCCTTTCTCCATGCTAACTAAAGGTGGCCATGAGGAAAGTTTTATTATCCATCTGGCCACCCCACCGAACTACCTATCCTCAATATCAGCTATGAAACCATTCTGTTAGGAGACGTTAACATTGACTAGCTAAAACTATCTACAACCATCTCTCACCATCAACATACATGGCTTTCATTAGGTACTTACTGCACCTACTAGATTCACTAAAAACAGTAATAGTAGCTCCACTTGGCTGGATCCTAACAATTGACCCTAACCTGTATCAAAACCCTACTATCCTACCAGACTCCCTTAGCGACCACCTTCCTATCTGAGTTCTTAGGCACACTGTTCAGATACCTAAATACCATCTCTTAAAGATTGTGACAATCTCACCACTTTTAACAGTGAAACCTTTAATTACATGCTAAACTCTATAGACTGGTCAATTCTGAAACGCATCCCTCTAACTGATGCTGTCCTTCATTTCAGTTACACTTTTCTCTCAATCATTGACTCCCTGGCACTGATCAGAAAAGTAAGAATCAAAACAACCCATCCCCTGGTTCTCAAAAGGTACACTCACTCTTATGAAAAAAGAGACCGCACCTGGAAACAATGGAATAAAAATAAAACACCTTCTCTTCTCCAAACCTATAAACAACTATGTAATCTGGCTAAAAACACATCAAGAAAAAATTCTACTCCAATGCCGAACTCACCCATAAGTCTAACCTTAAAAAATTCTGGCACTCTATTAATAACCCTTCTACCCCAACCCCTACCCTGACAAAACCCCCCTTTTGAAACTGCCACTCTTCTAAATTAATACTTCATTGAATCTATTCACAAACTCACCCACAATGGTCAGAACAATAAACACACACCCCCACGCCACATTTCACCAGTACTCTCTGTTTCGCACTCGACCCCATCCTGACATCTTAGTCAAATCTCTCCTGCTTAAGCTGAAGCCATGCTCCCCCTCTTCTGACAACCCCCCCATTCTTAAACTAGCTGCTCACTGAATAGCCTACCCCATCTGTATCCTGATCAGTATATCTATTCAAGAATCTACCATCCCAGATGTATGGAAATCATTGTTGATCACTCCATTATACAAAGGAGGCAACGGCAATGAACCATCCATCTACAAGACCTATTGCTATCCTCTCTCCACTATCTAAACTCCTTGAAAAATCCATTCACACACAGCTTAAGTACCCTCTGGATAATAACCTCCTAACCCCTATGCAGCATGATTTCAAACCTTATCATAGTGCATCTAATGCCCTACTGTCCTTTACTCAAACCGTTGCCGAAGCCATGTACAAAAATGTACTGGTTTCTTGCCTCTTTCTTGACCTTTTAAAGCATTCAATACTGTATCACACGCCACACTTCTGGATAAACTATCACAACTCAACTTTTCTCCCTCTACTATTAAATGGTTCACTAGCTATCTCACTATTAGACAACAATCAGTAAGATGGCAGGGTACCTGCTCCCCTTACTTACTAGTCCAAGCTAGGGTGCCTCAAGGATCGATTCTTGGCCATCTACTCTTTAATATTTTCACAAACCAACTGCATACTTTCTGTACAGCATCCTCCCTGATAACAATATGCAGACGACTCTACCCTTATTACCTCCTCTGACAGTTTCTCTAACCCTCTCTGTACTACTGAACATTGCTTCCTATCTGTAGAAAAATGGTTAACTGACAACCAACTAATTCTAAATCCCAAAAAAACAAAGCTACTATTCTTTCTTCCAAAAACCCTCTCTAATTTCAAAACAACCTGCACCATTTCTTCTCTTAACAATACCATCATATAACCTCACCCACATACAAAACTTCTTGGTGTTATTATCGATGACCAATTAAAGTTTGATACCCATTGTGATGCCCCACCATTGGCCCAGTAATCAGGAGCCACAGTCCTCACCACTAGCGGACATACATTGAGAGGAATGACAAGTAAAAACACAGTAAAGTGCAATTTCCCTTAAGACCACACAAGAGACCACAGTCAGTCTGGGGCTAGTTTCTCCTCTTTCTCCAGATCCCCAGGAAGACTGCCCACTGGTACAGCTATAGGTTTGTGATCTCAGCTGAGTGGCCACACCAAGACCTCCATCACCCTCTCTGTCCAACCAGTGCTTTGTGTCCCTGTCCAAGTAGCTGACGCACACACTCTTTGAGATTTGATTTATACACAAACACACACACACACACACCTGGGAAAGGCTGGCACAGATTTACTAGCTATGCCTCCTTCTGCCCAGACTATAAGGTAGGTTTTACTGCCACCAGCTACTGTGTATCAGCTACTTTAAGACCTTAGCAAAGGGTGTCCAATCTTGCTGTGTAATGTTAATCCAAATGATAGTTTGACCAAGAGCAAGGCTATTAGGAGTGGTCTACAGTGTCACCAAATAAATATGCAAGTACTCTCAGAACTTAGATATGTCTCACAAATGTCATCCACAATGAAAGGTTTAGATATATTTAATAAAAAATAATAAAAGTACAAGAAATTACTCTGTAAATAATCACAATTACATCAGAGCTTAAAATCACAGGAAATATTTAAAACAACATTGCAGGACAGTCTCAAATAAATAAAGAAAACATCCAAGGTATACTTCACTATATTCCTGTCTGAATCTAAGAGAAATTACTGTACCCTAGTTGACTTGCTTACAGAGCCAACAGGCAGATGTGGTAAGTGGATGTTCTTATCAGGCCAAAGACAAAATGCCCAGTCTCTCTCTCAGAGACTTCTTAAACTAATATTTCAAATATTACTGCATGCAGCATGACATTTCTTCTTATCATCTGACTATTCCAGGTGAAAACCCCCACTGCAGCTGGTAGCATTTAGCATCCACCTGTGAAAACACATGGACCTCAGATCTTTTGGCAAATGGTGGAAGTTGTAAAATAATTTACATTCCTCCCCATTTAAAGACAATACAAAAAGTTCTAGTTCTAGACATTGTTTCCTGTTGCACTGACACTGAAAGATAACATCTCTTTTGTTTATGGCCCAGCCATTAGGTAACTCAACCTCAACCAATCCTCTGAAGTTTTGCAAGTTAATCTCCTATGTTTCAGTCTCCACTGTTAAAATACATACATCTAAACAGTTACAATAGTGCATATACATTTCTGCTCAGTACTTTACAAAATATCTCTTCAGCACGCATGTCTGTACAATATGACATACAGTTCTAATGCATCTGTACCGCAAGCATCTTACATGAGAATGTTGACATTCACAAATGACACACAACCACTTACAAAATTCCAGATAGCTGGGCTGGCAATATCTCCTTTTGTTACACTCCCCCCCCCCGAAGACTCAAGCTAGTTTTTCAAGTGACCCTTGAGAAACGTTGCTTGAGAGGGTTGAGCCTATCTGGGAATACCTTACCCCATTCCCTGTCTTCAGGGCCCATCTGTGTTGGCATTGCTAACCCCACTCCGGTGCTGCACTGTCATATCATATGCATGCAACCCTAGGCTTCACCTTAGTAACTTGGCATTTTGCTGGCTGGCTCAGTGTAGCAATGTTAAGGGACTGTAGCCTGTAACTACAGTAAATTTCCTTCCATACAGATAAGGCTGAAGTTTCTGCAGTGCCTACACTATGGCTAGGCATTCCTTTTCTGCAGCTGCATAGCATTCCTCCCTGGGTTGGAGCCTATGGCTGAGATGTACTACTGGGTGCTCTTCTCCCTCTGAGGAAACCTGGCTGAATACAGCCCCCACCCAATGGTTTAAGCATCCACCTGTACAACAAATTGTTTGCTGTAATGTCCACTGGCTAACCCAGGGGGTCCTCCCAAAGCTACTTTAAGCTTCTGGAATGCCTGCTCACATGCTGGGGTTCACATGTTAAGTCTGTGGGAGGAGCAGCTGTCGTACTATAACTGGGGCCAAGTTTCTGTAGTACCCTGCTGTCCCTGAGAATGCCCTCACCTGCTTTTTGGTAACAGTGGCAGGCCATGCCAGAATGGCTTCCTCTTTGGCAGGTTCTAGTCTGATCTTACCACTCTATATCCCAGGTAGGAGACCTCTGCCATACCCACCTGACATTTACTGGGCTTAATGGTCAACCCTGCCGTGTGTAGTCTGCCCAGCACATTCTTGACATGCTAAAGGTGCTCTTGCCAGGAATGGCTGTAGATGGCAATATCATCCAGGTAAGCAAGGACAAAATCTCCAGCTCCTAATAGGATATGATCTGCCAGACTCTGGAAAGTTGCTGGGGCATTTTTCATCCCAAAGGGCATCTTCGTGAACTCATACAAGCCTTAAGGAATCACAAAGGCTGACCTCTCTCTAGCTCTGGGAGTCAAGGGCACCTGCCAGTAACCCTTGGTAAGATCAGTGGTGTAAGATACTTAACACCACCCATCTGCTCTAGGGCATCATCTGTCCTAGGCATGTGGTAAGCATGTAATTATATGTAACTATTTAATTTCCTTTAGTTCACACAGAACCTGGTGGTGCCATCCTTCTTTGGTACCAGCACCACTGGGGAAGCCCAGGGACTACTGAACTCCTGGATTACCACTAGTTCTTATATTTCCTGTATCTCCTCCCTCAGTGTCTATTTGACCTTTTCAGGCACCCTATAAGAGGCCTGCTTAATAGGTCTTTGGGGTCCTGTATCCACATGGTGCTGCACCAGGTGGGTGCACAGTGGTTTCCCAGTGAACATGTCCCCAAACCCTGTAACATTGCTCGGACTTCTCAAACCTCAGTGGGGGATAATTACTGGCACATTGCTACCCCTACCAATGAGGTGTCGGTCTGAGCCTCCCTGAGATCGTCACCAGATCCCCTCAAATTCTTCCTGCCATCCACTGCAAATACTCATCACAAGGGCCTCTCTATCGTGTTGACATGGTACAGTTTATGCCCCTGTCTCCTGCCTAGCAGTTTTGTCAGGTAGTTAACATCACTGACCTTCATTACCACTTCGAAGGGTCCCTCCCAAGCCTTCCTGCAGGTTTTTGTGTCCGACAGGAATGAGAACCATAACCTGTTGCCCTACAGCATACTCTCTAGCTCGTACATTCCTGTCATACATACCTTCTTAGCTGTTGAGCTTCTGCCAGGTTCTACTGTGCCAAGCCCATGAGTTCCCTGAGCCTTGTCTTGGGGTTCAGAACATATGTCACAACAGGCTCCTTGTGCGATTCACACTCACCCTCCCACTCATCATGAATCAAATCAAGAGGTCCCCTCACCCTATGCCCATACAGCAACTCAAAAGGTGAAAAACCTGTAGAATCCTGGTGAACCTCCCTGTAAGCAAACAACAGATGGGGTAAATATTTGCCCCACTCCCTCTTAAATTGATCTGCCAATGCCCGTAGCACAGTCTTGAGTGTAGAATCTAACCTCTCAACAATACCATTAGTCTTTTTATATGTTTGTTTTTTAGTTAAGAAAATGAATTCCTGTCTTATTTTGTTTGATATTGATATAGCCAGTTCATTGTTACTGAATAGTTCTGTTGTTCATCTTTGGTTTGAAATTATTCTAATAACAATTATTAGAGAAAAAAAAAAAGACCATTAGTCTTGGGATGGTAGGGGGTGGTCTTTATGTACTTCACCCCACAGTGCTTCCACTGAAAAGCCAGCATGATGAAATTGGCACCTCTGTCAGTCAGTATTTGTTTTGGGAAACCTACCCTGCTGAAAATCTCTAACAAAGCATTTGCCCCCTTTTTTTGTCTCAGTGGAGGATAGGGCTACCGCTTCAGGGTATCTGGTAGCATAATCTACTACCACTAGGATTTACTTCTTCCCTGTGGAACATGGGTTACTCATGGGTCCCACAATATCTGTAGCTATCCTCTGAAATGGCTCCTCAATCACAGGCAAAGGCATCAAAGGAGCTTTGACCTTGTCTCCTGTCTTGCCTACCCTTTTGGCACTGCTCACAGGTCCTCCAGTACCCTGTTACATCTCTAGAAATCCCAGACCAATAAAGGTTCTGCATAATACGTCTGTTGGTATGCTTTATGCCCATGTGACCTGCAAAGTGAATATCATGGGCTATGGCTAGAAGTGCCAAATGGTAGGCTCCTGCTGTATTCTCTCACCCTCTAGCCCTCCCTCAGGGGTCCACTCTCTGTAGAGTAACCCTCTGTCCCAGTATACAGATTCCCCCTTCCCCTTGAGAATCAGGTACCTCACTAGCTACTTCCCTCAGGCCTTGTAATGTAGGGTCTGAGAGGTGAGCCTGTCTGAACTCTGTCTTTGTAACCCTTCCTAGCTCCCCTTCCACAGGAAGTCTGGCATCCTCTGACTGCGGTGCCTCACTATCAGCCTGGGTACTACTACTCACCCCTACCCTTGCAGTCACTCTGTCCAAGGGAACATAAATACCCACAAGCAGCTGTGGCTCACCTTCAGTCTCATTGCTACAGGGTAGCTACATCCCTGAAGTAACCACAACACCAGTCCTGGCTTTAAGTCTGTGGTCTGTCTGGGTCCCTCCCAGGCTACCAGACCCACAGTCTTGTCTCCAAGCCTAACTGTATGCACACTAGGTACTGCATTGTCAGAATCATTCCCTATCAGGACATCTGCATTGTCAGAATCATTCCCTATCAGGACATCTGCAGGGATATCCTCAAACAAACCTGCTTGCTTCCTTTTCCACCCTCCCAGTCAAGGTGAACTCTAACCAAAGGTATTTGGAATGGGGTCCCCCCTAAAACTCTGACTGGAGTAGGCTGCACAAGCAAGTAGTACTCCTCTTTAATCATTGCAGGCTTCACAATGGTTAGGTCAGAGGGTGTGTCTCTCTTAGAAGTGGCCTCTTTTCCATCTATTAAAATACAATATAACCTCTTGTGGTAGTTTGGTGCCCTTGTTTCCAGACAACTTATTGCTGGCATTCTGTCATTCCCACTTACTGGCTCTCCCACCTTTTGTTCCCCACCTTGCCTCCGTGGACATCTACAGTGGATATAAAAACATTACACACCCCATGTTAAATGCCAAGTTTTGTGATATAAATAATGAGACCACATTAAATCATTTCAACCCCCCCCCCTTAATGTGACCTATAACCTGTACAATTCAATTGAAAAACAAACAAATCTATTAGGGGGAAAAATATAAAAAATAAAAAAGCGTAGAATACGCTGGCGGCATAAGTGTGCATACCCTTAAACTAATACTTTGTTGAAGCCCCTTTTGACTTAATTACAGCATTCAGTATTCTTGGGTACACACCCGCCATCAATTAAAGAGACTCTGATTAACCTCAAATAAAGTTCAGCTGTCCTAGTAGGATTTTCCTGACATTTACTCAGTTGTCTGCTACAGCAAAAGCCATGGTTCGCAGAGAGCTTACAAAACATCAAAGGGATCTCCTTGTTGAAAGGTATCAGTCAGGAGAAGGCTGCAAAAAATTTCCACAGCATTGGATGTACCATGGAACACAGTGAAGACAGTCATCAAAAAGTAGAGAAAATATGGGACAACAGTGACGTTGCAAAGAACTGGACATCCCTCCAAAACTGATGAAAAGACAAGATGAAAACTGATCAGGGTGGCTGCCAAGAGACCTACAGCAACAGTAAAGGAGCTGCAGGTATTTCTGGCAAGTACTGGTTATGTAGTACATGTGACAATCTCCAGTAGTCTCCATATGTCTGGACTATGAGGTAGGGTTGCAAGATGGAAGTCTTTTCTTACACAGAAAAACATCCAGGTCTGGCTAAAATTTGCAAAACAATACATAAAGTCTCCCAATCATATGTGGGGAAAATGTGTTATGGTCTGATGAGACCAAGGTTGAACTTTTTGGCCACAACTCCAAAAGGTACGTTTGGCGCAAAAACAGCACTTTGCATCGCCAAAAGAACACCATCACCACGGTGAAGCATGGTGGTGGCAGTATCATGCTTTGGGGTTGCTTTTCTTCAGTTGCAACTGGGGCTTTTAGTCAGGTGGAGGGCATTATGAACAGTTCCAAATACCCATTAATTTTGTCCCAAAACCTTCAGGCATCTGCTAGAAAGCTGAAGATGAAGAGGAATTTCACCTTTCAACACGACAGTAACCACAAGCATACATCCAAATCAGCAAAATAATGGCTTCACCAGAAGAAAATTAAAGTTTTGGAATGGCTCAGCCAGAGCCCAGACCTAAATCCAATAGAAAATCTGTGGAGTGACTTGGAGGGCTGTGCACAAGAGATGCCTTCGCAATCTGACAGATTTGGAGTGCTTTTGCAAGGAAGAGTGGGCAATATTGCCAAGTCATGATGTGTCATGCTGATAGACTCCTACCCAAAAAGACTGAATGCTGTAATTAAATCAAAAGGTGATTCCACAAAGTATTAGTTTAAGGGTGTGCACACTTATGCAACCAGCATATTGTACATTTGTTATTTTTTATATTTCTCCCCTAACAGATTTGTTTGTTTTTCAATTGAATTGTATAGGTTATAGGTCACATTAAAGGTGGGAAAAGTATTGAAATGATTATTGTGGTCTCATTTTTTTATATCACGAAAACCTGGCATTTTAACAGGGGTGTGTACACTTTTTGTATCCACTGTATATGCTACATGGCCCCACTAGTTGCTTTTAAAACATGTAACCCTTGATTCTGGACATGTACCTGGACTAGTGGCTTGCCCTGTTACTGGCGGACTCTGTTGGAGTGGTTTAGGCTGCCCACCATGGGTTCCTTTTGACCCATAAGCAGCATTGGGTAACCCTTTCTTGTACAGTGATGCCCTGATTGCTAGGTATAGGTCTCCATTTTTTCCCCAACTCATCTGCGGTCCTGCTTTCCCTATCTGCCAACCCGACTCTCATGTCCTCGTGCAAACTATTAAGGGCTTGTCCCCTCACCAAAAGGTCAGCCTGCCCTTCAGAAGTGGTGACCTGACACCCACTCACCTACCTATGAAAAATAAGTGCTTAGTTCAGCAGTATAGTCACACACACACTTTCATCTCCATTGTGTCTATGCTCACAAAATGTTTTCCCATGAGCTTCAGGTGTTAACTTAAAACACTGTAAGAGACACCCAGGTGAAGACCCCCACTGCAGCTGGTAGCATTTAGCATCCACCTGTGAAAACACATAGACCTCAGATCTTTTGGCAAGTGGTGGAATTCGTAAAATAATTTAACATTCCCCCACATTTAAAGACAATACAAAAAACTTCTAGTTCTAGACATTATGTCTCCTGTTGCACTGAAACTGAAAGATAACATCTCTTTTTCTTATTGCCCAGCCCTAAATTAACTCAACCTCAACTTGCGAGTTCATTTCCTTAAACAGTTACAATAGTGCATATACATGTCTGCTCAGTACTTTACAAAATATTTCTTCAGCATGCATATCTGTACAACATGGCATACAGTTCTAATATATCTGTAACACAAGCATCTTATATGAGCATTTTGACATTCACAAATGACACACAACCACTTACAAAATGTAGCTGGGCTGGCAGTATCTCCTTTTGTTACTCCCATATTCAGCACTGTATCAAAAAGATCAATCAAAAACTCGGCCTAATCTACAGACATAAAAAATACCTAGCCCCTGACTGTAAAGCCCCTGACTGTAGGCAGAAACTTGCTCAGGCCTTCCTCCTTCCATGTCTATGTTATGCCTCCTCCATTTTTTCATATCAACAATCTACCCTTTTGGCTAAACTCTGTCAATTATACAATAGTGTTTCAAGATTTGCTAGTAACCAGACTTACAAATCTCATCACTGCAATGCACTAAAACAACTCCAGTGCCTTGACTTCCCCAGCACCCGCTTTACTTCTAGCTGCAAATGACTCATACTCTTAAAACCCCTTTGCTGTCCTGCTCTATCCTCACTAATATCACGTTATACTCCTCCTGAAACTCTCCTCAGCTCTGACCAGTTCCTTCTAGACAGCTGTAAACCAAACAAAAACATTGGTTACAAACATAGTATTTTCCATGCATGGACAATCTCCCCCTTAACATTAGAATCATTTCTAACATAAATCTCTTTAAATCCAAACTTAAAACTTTTCTCCTAAATGCCAACACCTATCACTGCAATGATCCCACTTATATCCCACCTCACTACCTCTCACACTTTTAACACCCACCGATTGCAAGTGTCCCATTTCATTTGCATCTCTTTCTCTTTATTTGATTAAAAAAAAAAAAAAACTTTTGTACTGCATGTTATACACATTATTGTAATATTTATATAAACTTCATTCTCAAGCCTTTTGTAAATTTCTAATGTTCTCATGTAAAGCACATTTTTATAATGTTTGCATAACATAACACCCCTGCGTACAAAATCTCTTGAACCAACAAACACTTTAACCCTGTCTTTTTCCAAAATGAACTTAATGCCTGCAACTGGTACCCTCTAAAAACTCTCCCTCTTGAGGAGGCCGTGAAATATTTTAACTCTAAATTCTTAACTATCCTTGACAAGCATGCTCTCAAACGATCTATCAGAATTAAGTTCAAACCTGCCCCCTGGCTTTCAAAAGAAACTAGACAACTCATATTGCTCAGGAATAAATCATGGGCCAAGTAGAGAGCATCCAAAAATATCTTAGACCATCAAACATTTAGACAGCTAAGAAATACTACAAAAAAACCTATACTTACTGACAAAAAAAAAACTACTACTGTAAACTACAGCAATCTCACCATAACAATCCACAGAAGTTCTGGTCTAGCATTAATAAACTCTTACACCCAGGGCACTCCAGCACACCACCTCCTCTAGGAGCTGAAAACAATACCTCCCTTCAAACCGCCAATGCCTTTAACACCTTTTTACTGACACCATAAACTCTCTAGCCTGTCAACTTTCCACAAACTACTCTAATCTGCCAACCTCTTTACCTGATACCCTCCCCTCATTCCAATTACAACCTGTCGCAACCTCATACATCCAAAAACTTATACAGAAACTTAAGCCGTGTACCCCTTCTGCTGATCAACTACCATCTAAATACCTGCAACAAACAGCTAAAACAGTTGCTTAACCTGTATCCATCATTATAAACAGAAGTATAAATGAAGGAATTGTCCCGGATATCTGGAAAATCTCCCACATTATCCCTTTACATAAAGGTGGCAAATCCATCGATTATTCCAACTATAGGCCTATTGCTCTCTTATCACCATTAGCAAAAATTATGGAAAAATGAATTCACCAGCAACTAATTACCCACTTTATCCAACATAACAAACTAGCTAACTGTCAGCATGGTTTTAGGCCATTTCATAGTACCACCACAGCCCTCCTATCCTTCACCGACTCCATCAATAAAAACCGAAATAACAACATTCTCTCATCAGCACTCTTTATTGATCTGTCAAAAGCCTTTGACATGGTCAACCACCCCATACTCCTAAAAACTCTTGAATCCCTTGCTGTTGACTACAAGGCTGTTCTCTGGTTTAAGTACTACCTTAACAATAGGCAACAAGCAGTCTTCTGGGAGAATAAACTATCTCCCCACCTGCCAGTCTCCATTGGAGTCCCTCAGGGCTCTATTCTTGGTCCACTTCTATTCTCAGTGTTCATCAACAGCCTTCACTTAGAAATCCCTCAAGCTACCTGTATACAGTATGCATATGACTCCACACTCATATGTTCTGCCAACTCCATATCTGAACTACAATCCCTAACCCAGACAGTATTTAACTTAGTCGAGGAATGTTTTTTAAAACGTTGCCTCCTTTTGAATGCAAAAAAAAAAAACAAGCTCTTACTCTTCTCACCTACCAGTAAGTCCCCCCCCCCCAATCAATTTCTCTATCAAGTCAAATAATGGCACCATTATAAACCCTGACTCTACCACCAAACTATTAGGAGTCATCATTGACAACAACCTAACATTTGACAATCGTATAAACAACACAATAAAAAGTGTAAATAGAAAATTGGGCTCCCTGTATAAAATAAAACCCTTCTTAACCCCTATAGCCAGAACTACCATTGCCCACTCCCATCTAGTCTCCACTCTTCTCTATGCTTCCCCCATATTTACTAACCTAAAGAAAAATAATCTTACTAATCTAGCTAACTCCTATAATAATATTGCCAAATTTACCACTGGAAACCCCTTTAGAACTCATCATTGTCTGAACCTACAGCAGCTAGACTGGCTTGAACTACAAAACATCTTGCTACTTTCCCAACTTACTTTTGTTCATAAGATTTTCTACAAACCTAACAACACACTGATACTCTCTAACCTTATTACCCCCTATACAAACCTCAATTTCTTACGCTCTTCCACTAAACTCCTAGCTAGCATTAGCAAGTCTAATAACTTGGCAGGTGATTCCTTGTTTTCAAATACTGCTGGAAAACATTGGAACATGTTGCCATCAGATACAACTGCACTTCCCTCCTTCCTGCTTTTTAAAAAAAGGCTCAAGCTACATCTTAAAACACATTAGATAGGGTAACAGCAAGGGCAAAGCCAATTTGTCTGCAGATCTAACTGCACTTCCCTCCTTCCCGCTCTTTAAAGGAAGGCTGAAGCTACATATTAAAACACTCTGGCTTTGCCCTTGATGTTACCCCTTCTAATTTGTCTGCAGATCTAACTGCACTTCCCTCCTTCCCGCTCTTTAAAGGAGGGCTGAAGCTACATATTAAAACACTCTGGCTTTGCCCTTGATGTTACCCCTTCTAATTTGTCTGCAGATCTAACTGCACTTCCCTCCTTCCCGCTCTTTAAAGGAAGGCTGAAGCTACATATTAAAACACTCTGGCTTTGCCCTTGATGTTACCCCTTCTAATTTGTCTGCAGATCTAACTGCACTTCCCTCCTTCCCGCTCTTTAAAGGAAGGCTGAAGCTACATATTAAAACACTCTGGCTTTGCCCTTGATGTTACCCTTTCTAATTTGTCTGCAGATCTAACTGCACTTCCCTCCTTCCCGCTCTTTAAAGGAAGGCTGAAGCTACATATTAAAACACTCTGGCTTTGCCCTTGATGTTACCCCTTCTAATTTGTCTGCAGATCTAACTGCACTTCCCTCCTTCCCGCTCTTTAAAGGAAGGCTGAAGCTACATATTAAAACACTCTGGCTTTGCCCTTGATGTTACCCCTTCTAATTTGTCTGCAGATCTAACTGCACTTCCCTCCTTCCCGCTCTTTAAAGGAAGGCTGAAGCTACATATTAAAACACTTTGGCTTTGCCCTTGCTGTTACCCCTTCTAATTTGTCTGCAGATCTAACTGCACTTCCCTCCTTCCCGCTGTTTAAAGGAAGGCTGAAGCTACATGTTAAAACACTCTGGCTTTGCCCTTGATGTTACCCCTTCTAATTTGTCTGCTCTTGCTTTTGACATTTCCCCTACACTGCCTCCCCTCTCCTTTTTCTCAACACTTACCTTAAGCAGTGGTAACTGCCTCAAGTTTGTGTTGCAAACAGCAGATGTATTAAACTATGAACATAGTGTAAACAACCTCACATATCTTAATGTAAGAAAGACTTGTTATGTTTCGTATTTAGCTGATTTCTCCTTGACAAATGCTCTCTATCTACATTTAACTAAATACTTTTTCTTTACATTTCTGTAAGAATTCCATCTGAATACTGTGTTTGCTTAAATTGTATGACTTTGTAACCTCTGATCTCTCATAATTTTTATCAACAAGACTATTTTTTTTTTTCTTCTTATACTTGTACATTATAAATGTTTTAATGATACTGTGGAGCTTTTCTCCCCGGGCCTCCACTGAAAATGGAAATATATCCAGTTGGACTAGCCCGGTTAACAAATGTAAAATAAAATAAATGTAAAATAAATAAAACTTCATTGTCGGATGTTTTTCTTCTTTTTGTAACTTTGTAATAACTGTCAGGAGCTTTTCTCCTCAAGTCTCCACTGAAAATGGGCCATGGGCTCAGTTGGACTAACCCGGTTAACAAATGACAAATAAGGAAATAAAATAAATTTATTGTATAAATTTTATGTTTACAAACAAACTTCCTGCTTAGCTAACACAAACCCTGGTTATCCTATTTACAGGGCTAGTACCGCATACTCTTAACATCAGAATAGAACTAGAAATGACCTCTTTCCAGTTTGCTTAATGTTTTATGAAATGCTATTTATCTCATTGTTGCAAATTTAAAATCTGTTTAGTAAAAGTAAGAAACGTGACATTATATTGTTCTGATTTGTTGTATATTTAGTCAACAGGTACGTGAATCACACTGAGCTCCAAAATAATCAGTTATCAGTCCAGAATAATCTCCACTCTAAATATGACTTTCCCGATGCAATACAATCATACATTGAAGAGCAAACGCATGTTGGTAATTTTGCATTTAAACCTGCCATTAAACTACAACAGAGAATACACACTGGATGTAAACTATATAAATGTTATACATGTAACAAAATCTTTATACATAAGAAGGCTCTTTCAGCACACAAAAAAATACACATCATCAAGAAACCTTATAAATGTGGAATATGTGACAAGAGTTTTGCAAGGAAGGCTAACGTTTTAACACACAAAAAAATACACACAGGAGAGAAGCCATATAAATGTGCAGTGTGTGGCAAGAGTTTTACAAGGAAGGACAATGTATTAACACATGAAAAAGTACACACAGGAGAGAAGCCATATAAATGTGCTGTGTGTGGCAAACATTTCAGATGGAAGAACAACCTCCTAGCACATCAGAATGTGCACGTGGGAGAAAAGCCATATAAATGCACCACATGTGACAAGAGTTTTGTACGAAAGTGTACCCTTTCAAAACATGAGAAGCTACATACAGAGAAGCGATATAAATGTGCCATATGTAACAGAATTTTTACAGACAAGACTGAACTTTCAGCACATGGGAAAATGCACACTGAGGAAAAACCATATACATGCATCACTTGTGATAAGAACTTTTTAAGGAAGCGTGACCTTTCAGTACATCAAAAAATACATGTAGTAGTAGAAAAGCCTTATAAATGTGCCACTTGTGATAAGAATTTTCCATCAGAGATAAGCCTTTCAGCACATGAGAAAGTGCACAACACAGAAAAGCCATATAAATGTAACAAATGTTACAAGAGTTATAAAATGAAAACTACCTTTGAAAATCATCAGAAACTACACACAGGAGAAATTAAATGTACCGAATGCAGTAAGTGCTTCACACAACTTGGTCGTCTTCATTTACATCGTACCATTCACACAGACATACTACATAAATGTACTGAATGTGGTAAGTCTTTCACATGTGCCACTGACATGAAAAGGCATCAAGTCATTCACACAGGACCGGAAAAAAAAATTGATTGGCCAAAGAAGAGCCATAAAGACGATAGAGTGGACTATTGAGGATAAGAAAGAAATTATGTATTGTTACTATTATGTAAAACACCCAAAATTTCCAGACACAAGATATACAAAACGATTAAGAGAGAAATTAGAGGAAAGAAAAATACTCCACAGGAAAAACTGTCAGAAGCTTCAAAAAAAATACATTTATTTATACAACAGATTTTTGAAAAACAGTATATAGATCAAGAATTTTTGATTGGTTTGGAAAAAGAAGCAACTGAGGAAGTGAGAAAATATAAACAACAAAACATTTTTGAAAAATATAAAAAAGAAATATGGGCATGAGAAAGAAAGAGAGATTTGATATGGTGCAATATTTATGCAAAGGAAAAGCCAAATTAACTAATATAGAGAAGGTAGTCTCAAAGATATTCAAAGAGAAGTACAGGCAAAGGCATCCATGTATGGAAATTTCACAATAAAAAGATTAGTAGCACAAAGATATAATGTAGAAAGGATGATTAATAAAGTAGAAGTTAAAGAAATAGAAGTTGAAGTTATGGAGTGCCTGCGAAGTGAAGGATTTAATGTAGAAGGTCTAACACAGACTACATCACAGCATGATGGAGTGAGTCCCCAGAATAAGGAAAAGCAAGAAGACCAGGAGACATGTGAAGAAGAAATATGGACAGGAGAAAGGAAAAGAGATTTAATATGGTGTAATATTTATACAAAGGAGACAGCAAAACTAACCAGTACAAAAAGAGCAGCACCAAAGATATTTGAAGAGAAGTACAGGCAAAGGAATCCAGATATGGAAAACTTTACAATACAAAAATCAAATGTAGAAAGCACCACAACAGACTAGAGCAATGGATATCCAAATTAAGGGGAAACCAGTGGAACAGGAAGCAATTGGTCAGGTGCCATATCAAGATACTTCGGAGCCTTCCACAGGAAACCAGTATATAACAGTTCACTTGAAGCTAGACAGCAAGGAAAGAAACAGGAAACTCCGATGCAGTCAATGTTGAGGAGTGATATGCCAGTGAGTTCCCATATGACAGAGCAACAGATGACACAGGATGAAATTGAAGAGAATGTGCCACAGGAAGATGCTATAGAACTTTCTATAGAATGCCCACAGGAAACAGAAAATAAGGGATGTACCCTTAGTATGGAAGAAAAGGAGTTAAGAGGAGAGTTGCTTGATTTAATAGACAAAGACAGATATTTCAAGATCAGTGAGAGAAACAGACTGCAGAAGGTTAATAAAACCCCAAAAGTCAGAAGCTTGATAAAACAAATGAATGCAGTAATTAGGACTGTCCATAGAGATCCATGCGATATAACAGAAGTAAACAGAATATATTACTGTGCTGCTAAATTAATAACTGATAAAATTCTACCACAGGAACATAGGGTAGCAAGGGGAAAGTGTGTGTGGGGGGGGGTTGGGGGCGAAAGCGAATACCATCATGGAAATATTGACTAGAGAAAACTGTAAAGTAACTAAAACAAGAAGTGTCACTGTTAGAAGATTATAGAAGAGGGAATAGATCAACCAAAATATTAAGAAAGATAGATGTGATAAAAGCAATGCACAGTATTAGAATAGACCAGGATCTATTATGCACTATTGGAGATAACAAACTAAAATTTTCAAAACAAGCGGAAAGACTTAGAAGATACGAAGATAAATATAAGGGAAAAGCACAAAATAAGCAATTTATTGATGACCCATAACGTTTTATAGAGAACTGGAAAATAAGGTAAAAGGAATTGAAAGACTACCAAAAAAAAGAGAAAGTATTTTGGAGATATATCTATGAAGATCCTGTGGAACATAATAAAGATGCTAAATTGATAGAAGAAGTTAAAGAAATAATAAGAGGGTTAAAGGTACAGGATATGAAATGGGATGAAATAGCCAGAGAGATTGAAACAAAGTTGAGAAAAGCCTCTAACTGGAAAACCCCAGGCTCAGATGCAGTACCTAACTTTTGGCTTAAAGTATTAGCTTCTTTGCACAAGGATTTAGCCATGAGTTAAACTATTTATATGTGCACCCCAAACACACACCACACTGGTTAATAGCAGGAAAAACAATGCTCTTACTTAAGAGTAAACCTGCAAGCTACCCTACAAATTATAGACCAATAACTTGTCTTCCAATGACATATAAAACTATGTTCCAAAAAAGCCAACAGCTCGTTGGAATACACACGGCAAAACAACACTTTAATAAAAAATATTAAAAATATATAAAACATGTGAGCGCTTTCACAGTGTCCTCTCTGCTTCCTCAGACATACTACAGTAACTGCTGCCCTTGCTTAAATAATGATACATCTCTGTCAAATCCAATCAGTTAACAGTATCTTGAAAATAAAAATGAAAAAGACATACACTATATAAGCAATCAATTCATATAAATAATGGACTAAAAATGTATGTAAAAAACTGTAAAAGCTTGCTCTATATAGTTAGATAGTGTTAAAACTGTAGAATATATGTATAGATGTTAAAAGATGTGACTAAACATAATCAATGTTTCAAAGCCCTGTTCCTGAGAAAAGGTTTCAGTGAGACCTTACTATTTAGTCCAGGTGGTCTGTCAGCCTGAAATCTATTTATCCATTCTTGTTCTGAGGCTTCAGTCTTATTGTTCATGTTCCCACCTCTTTTATTTTCTTGTATAATGTGTAACACTAGAAATTTGAAGGTCTGTGTGGCTCCCTCCTTTATAACATGCATCGCAAACGCACTTGTCTCTCTTTTATTTTTGATGTCCCTTACATGTTCTAGGAGTCCATCTTTGAGCAGCCGATTAGTTTTGCCTACATAGTAGGCTGGGCATTTTGTACAGAGACCAAAATATACGATATTCTTACTATGACAGTCTGTATAAAAGTGTGTATCAATGCTGAACTTTCTAGTCGGGTGTGTATACTTCCCCCCTCCAAATATGAAGGGGCAAGCTGTACACCTTCTACAAGGAAAGGTACCTAGCCTATCAGACCTTGCATAGTGGTCTCCATCTAACTTCTTGTAGTACAACTACCTTTTTAATGACGTTGTTTTTAAAGGTAAAAGATGATGTAGCCCCTATAACACCTAGTTCATCCACATTTAACAATATGCCCCAATTATTTTTAATTATATCACAGACTGTACTGATATTACTTGCAATTGTTAATGGAATACGTAATACATCATTCTCTAGGTTCCTGGTTATTGTGGTACTGGTGGCATAGTTACTTAGTAGTATGTCTGAGGAAGCAGAGAGGACTCTGTGAAAGCGCTCACGTGTTTTATATATTTTTACTATTTTTTTATTAAGTGTTGTTTTGCCTTGTGTATTCCAATGAGTTGGTGGCTTTTTTGGAACATTATACTTTTATCGTTGGTCACTTTATCTGGATTCAGGGGATTTGTGTTTGATAGACATATAAACTATATATGGGAATTGACACCGACAAAGATCATAGTCATTTAGAAGAAAATTCAATTATGGCAGTAGAATAAAAGGGAAATAAAAGAAAGTCATATGGAACAAAGAATAATTTGTTGTTAAAGTCATAGTGGAGAACTGTAAAAAGGGGAATAATCTAAGTATGGCATGGATTGACTAAAAAAAGCATTTGATAGTATCCCACATTCGTGGAAAAAAAGAGTGCTTAAAAATGTATACGATACACCCTATACTGATTGACTACATTACAGTAACCATGAAACAGTGGCAGACTACTTTGCAATTAAGCCGTGATGGACAGATTATTATCCCAGGGATAAAAATTCAGAGGGGGATATTCCACAGTGACTCTCTGTCACCGTTGCTATTCTGTCTTGCAATTAATCCATTAAGCTGTTTACTTAACAGCTTAGGCCATGGCTACAATTTGGCTCCTAGAAAACAACAAAGTCCAATGACTTCTCATCTTCTCTTTGTCGATGATTTAAAACTGTATAGCTCATCAGACGAGGAACTGAAAGCACAGCTGCAGGTTGTCAAAACTTCAGATGATATTGGAATGTCATTTGGTCTTGATAAATGTGCAAAAGCAACTTTTAAAAAAAGGAAAACTGCAGCACCAAGAAAACATCAGTTGGGGACAAGAATGTGATATAAAGAACTTGTGCAAGAGGGACTGTATAAATACTTGGGAAATTGATGAAGGATCAGCAATAAAACATGAACAAATGTGAATAAAACTCAGTAAGGAGTACTTTAGAAGACTTAAATTAATCCTGAAAACAGCATTGACATCTAGGAATAAGGCCCCCGAAGTGTTGGATAGACTGTATACAAGAAGGATGCTTCATGCTTACCATATGATTTATTAAAATCATTGTATACAAAGATTATATATTCCCCATTCCAAAGGAGGGCTGGGCCTCCTTGAAATTAATTACATGTATAGATCTACAATCGTGGGACTCCACACATATCTACTGACCTCACAAGATCCAAATATAGTGAAAGTTTTGAAACATGAGGAGAATAAATCTAAGATGACGTCTCTGTTTAATCTAGAAGAAGCATATCGATGTCAAGCAGGAATGAAAATCAAACCAGAAGTAGATAAAAACCAGGCAGCAACTGAATGTGCTAAAAATCAAAAGAAAGAATATAAGGTGAAGGACCAGGTGAGAAGGTAAGAAATGTAGAAAAAACATAAATATAGTTGCAAATATAGAAAACTTGTGGAAGAGCCTCATGTTGCTCAAGAACAAATGTAGGAATGGTTAAGGAGAGGTGAATTCTCATCAAGAAATGAAAGGTTAATATTGGCAACCCAAGACAGTGGGCTACGTACACGCTGGTTTACAAAGTCCATTGAACATGTGGGAGAAACAGACATGTAGGTTTTGTAAAATGGAATAGGAAACAGTCACACACGTTGTTGCTGGTTGTGATGCACTAATGGCAGAGAGACCGTATACTGAAAGGCACAATAATGTGGCGAGACTGTTACACTGGAGATTGTGCAAACATTATGGTATCGAAGTGGGTGAAAAATACTGGAAACATGAGCCACAGAGAATCATAGAAAATGATGGTTTATACCACATGGGATCACCCAATACCAACAGTTCAAAAGATAGATGCTAGAAAACCGGATATAGTGGTCCAAGAAAAGAAGACAGAAGTAGCACTCCTGATTGAAATCGCCACACCTAGTGACTACATTGTCTTGCATACAGAGAGAGACAAAGTCATAAAATACCTTGATTTGCAGGCAGAATGAGAGCCATGTGGAAGAAAGATATCCAGACAGTTCCAATAATAGTAGGACCACTGCTCTTATTTACAATTGTATTTAGATATGTTACCAGTTCATGTAACACCGTATGAGTTGCAGAAGGAGTCATTACTGGGCACATTGTGGGTGCTGCAAAGAGCACTTTTGGCTGACATCAAAGAGTGATATACTAATTTCATGAACTTTAATCGTACTTTGACGTAGGAATGGGGTCCATTCTCGCCATGGTATTAGACTTAGAGAAATTAAAAACGATCAAATCCATATAAATGTACTGAATTCAGTAAGTGTTTCACACTAAGCCATCTTCAACACCATATTGTCATTCACAAGGGAGGGAAATTATAGACCATTAACTTGCCTACCGACGACGTATAAACTATACACGGGAACTGATGCAGACAGAGCTTATAGTTATATAGAAGAAACTTCAATTATGGCACTAGAACAAAAGAGCAATAAAAGAAAGTCATATGGAACAAAGGATCATCTGATGTTAAAGTCATAGTGGAGAACTGTAAAAAGGGAAGAATCTTAAGTATGGCATGGATTGACTACAAAAAAGCATTTGATAGTATCCCACATTCATGGATAAAAGAGTGCTTAAAAATATATGATACATCCTAAATTGATTGACTATGTTACAGTGACCATGAAACTAAAAATGAGGGAAGCAGTATAAATGTACTGAATGCAATATGTGTTTCTCACGGCAAAGGGAAGAAATCAAATACCATAATGGAAATATCGAATAGAGAAAACTATGCAGCAGTTAAGACAATAAGTGTCACAGTTAGAAAACAACAGAAGAGGGAACAGATCAACAAAAATACTAAGAAAGATGTGATAAAAGCAATGCCCAGTATTAGAACAGACCAGGATCTATCGTGCACTATCGCAAATAAACTAAAAAATTTCAGCACAGGCGGAAACACTTAGAAAATGCGAAGATAAATATAAAGGAAAAGTACAAAACAAGCAATTTATTGATGACCCAAAAAAGTTTTTTATAGAGACTTGGGAAATAAGGGAAAAGGAATCGAAAGACTGCCAAAATAAGAAGAAATAGATACATTTTGGAGAAGTATCTATGAAGAGCCTATGGAACATAACAAAGATGCTAAATGAATAGAAGAAGATAAAGAAAGAATAAGAGGTTTAAAGGTACAGGATATGAAATGGGATGAAGTAACAGCCAGAGAGATTGAAACAAAGTTAAGAAAAGCATCTAATTGGAAACCAAGCCCAGATGAAGTACCTACCTTTTGGCTGAAAGTATTAACATCTTTGCACTACGATTTAGCCAGGAGTGAGAACTATTTGTATGCTCACTCCAAACAGACACCAATCTGGTTAGCAACAGGAAAAAAAATGCTGCACTTAACAGTGAACCTGCAAGTTACCCTAAAAATTATAAACCAATAACTTGCCTTCCAACGACTCATAAATTGTACATGGGAATTGATGCCAACAGAGTTTATAGTCATTTAGAAGAAAACTCAATTATGGCAGTAGAACAAAAGGGCAATAAAAGAAAGTCATATGGAACAAAGGATCATTTGTTGTTAAATAGAGTCATAGTGGAGAACTGTCAAAAGGGGAAGAATCTTAAGTATGGCATGGATTGACTACAAAAATGCATTTGATAGTATCACACATTCATGGATAAAAGAGTGCTTAAAATGTATAAGATACACCTTACACTAATCAGCTACATTACAGTGACCATGAAGCAGTGGCAGACCACTTTGCAGTTAAGCCATGATAAAGGACCAATTATTATCCCAGGGTTAACAATTCAAAGGGGGATGTTCCAGGGTAACTCTGTCACCCTTGTTCTGCCTTGCCCTAACCCATTAATCTGTATATTTAACAGCTTAGGCCATGGCTATAATCTGGCTCCTAAAAAACAACAAACTGTAAAGACTTTTCATCTTCTCTTTGTTGATTATTTAAAACTGTATAGCTCATCAGATGAGGAACTGAAAGCACAACTGCAAATTGTCTAAACTTTTTTAGATAGTAAAAGAATGTCTTTATAAATGTGCAAAACCAACCTTTAAAGAATGAAAACTGCAACATCAGGAGAGCATCAGTTTGGGATAAGAATGTGATGTAAAAGAACTTGAGCAAGGAGGAGTATATAAATATTTGGGAATTGATGAAGGATCAACAATAAAACATGACCAAATGCAAATACATCTTCGTAAAGAATATAGCAGAAGACTTGCATTCATCCTGAAAACAGCACTGACATCTAGGAACAAAATCCAAGCTAGAAACCAAGTTGCTGTTCCTGTCCTAACTTACAGGTTTGGAGTGATTGGCCCCAAAATGTATTGAATAGATTAGATAGGAGAACAAGGAAACTTCATGCTAATCAAATGATTTATAAATATCAGTGCGTACCAAGATAATATATTCCACATTCCGTAGGAGGGATGGGCCTCCTTGAAATTGACTATATGTATAGATCTGCAATCGTGGGACTGCACACATATCTGCTGACCTCACAAGACCCAAACGTAGTGAAAGTTTTGAAATTTAAGGAGAATAAATCTAAGTTGACTTCTCTGCTTAACTTAGCAGAAGCATGTCGACGTCAAGCAGAAATGGAAATCAAACAAGAAGTAGATAAAAATCAGGCAGGAACTGAATGTGCCAAGAAACAAAAGAAAGAATATAAGGAGAAGGACCAGATGAGAAGGCAAAAAATGTGGAAAATGCATAAGTATAGATGCAGGTATAGAAAACTTCTTGAAGAATCTCATATTGATCAGGAACCAATGCAGGAATGGTTAAGGAGAGATAAATTCAAACCAAGAGATAAAAGGTAAATATTGACGTCCCAAGATAGTGGGCTCTGTACATGGTTGTTTACAATGTCCATTGAACATGTGAGAGAAACAGACAAATGTAGGTTTTGTGAAACCGAATTGGAAACACTTGCACACCTCGGTGCTGGTTGCAATGTACTAATGGCAGAAGGACTGTATACTGAAAGGCATAACAATGTGGCAACACTGTTGCACTGGGGATTGTGCAAACATTATGGTATTGAAGTGGCTGAAAAACACTGGAAGCATGAGCTATAAAGCATCATAGAAAATTAAGAAGTGTAAATTACCTGGGATCATCCATTACCAACAGTTCAAAAGATAGATGATAGAAAACTGGATATAGTGGTCCAAGAAAAGACAAAAGTAGCAGTGATTATTGAAATTGCCACATCCAGTGACTACAGTGTCTTGCGTACAGAGCAATATAAACTCATAAAATATCAGGATTTGCACGCAGAAATGAGAGCAATGTGGAAGAAAGATGCCCAGACAGTTCCAATAGTAGTAGGAGCAACAGGTCTTATAAAAAAGAGAAGTTTACAATCATCTTTATATATACTTCCAGTACATGTAACTCCATACGAATTGTAGGAGGAGTCATTACTGGGCATATTGTGAGTGCTGCAAATAGCACTACTGGCTAACATCAAAGAGTGAAACAATACTAATTTCATGAACTTTAATTGTACTTTGACTTAGGAATGGGGTCCATTCCCATCTTAGTATCAGAAACCCAAAAGACTTGGAGAAATTAAAAGAGGGAAGGAGAGGTGAATTCAAACCAACTGATAAAAGGTTAATATTGGCAGCACAAGATAGTGGACTACTTACACATTGGTTTACAAAGTCCATTGAACATGTGGGAGAAAGAGACAAATGTAGGTTTTGCAAAACAGAATTGGAAGCAGTTGCACACCTCGTTGCTGGTTGCAACATACTAATGCAGAAGGACTGTATACTGAAAGGCATAATAATGTGGCAACACTGTTGCACTGGGGACTGTACAAACATTATGGTACTGAAGTGGCTGAAAAACACTGGAAACATGAGACACAAAGCATCATAGAAAATGATGAAGTCTACATCACATGGGATCATCCATTACCAACAGTTGAAAAGATAGATGCTAGAAAACCAGATGCAGCGGTTCAAGAAAAGAAGACAAAAGTAGCATTGATCATTGAAATCATCACACCCAGTGACTATAGTGTCCTGCGTACAGAGTGACACACAGTTATAAAATATCAGGATCTGCAAGCAGAAACAAGAGCAATGTGGAAGAAGGAAACTCAGATAGTTCCGATAGTAGTAGGAACAACTGGTCTTATAAAAAAAGAGTCTACAGTCATATTTAGATATGCTACCAATACATGTAACTCTGTACGAATTGCAGGAGGAGTCATTACTGGGCACATTGCGGGTGCTGCGAAGAGTACTTTTGTCTGACATCAAAGAGTGAAACAATATTAATTTCATGAACTTTAATCATACTTTGACTTGAAATGGGGTCCATTCTCATGATGGTATTAGAAACCCAAAATATTTGAAGACATTAAACAGGGGTGAAAAACCATTGATGAGATTTCTAAACAAGTCTAATCTTTTTAGGCATGAGAAAGTACATGCATCAGAGAAACCTTGTAATTGTTCCTTGTGTGGCAAGAGCTTTCAGTCTAAGAGGTGTCTATCAGAACATGGAGAAATACACACTGGAGCAATGGATATCCAAATTAAGGCGAAACCAGTGGATCTGGAAGCAATTAGTCAGGTCCCATATCAAAATATTTTGGAGCCTTCCACAGGAAACCAGTATAAACATTCACTTGAAGCTAGGCAGCATGGGAAGGAACAGGAAACTGCAAACTTTGATGCAGTCAATGTTGAGGAGTGATAGGCCAGTGAGTTCCCATATGACAGAGCAACAGATGACACAGGATGAAATTGAAGAGAAGGTGCTACAGGAAGATGCTATAGAAGGTGCCACAGAAAGATGCTATAGAATTTTCTATAGAATTCCCACAGGAAACAGAAAACAAGGGATGTGCCCTCAGTTTGGAAGAAAATGAGCTAAGAGAAGAGTTGCTCGATTTAATTGACATGAATAGCTGTATTAAGATCAATGAGAGAAATAGACTGCAGAAGGTCAATAAAACCCAAAAAATAAGAAGTCTGATAAAACGAATGAATGCAGTAATTAGGACTGTCCATAGAGATTCATGTGATATCACAGAAGTAAACAGGATATATTACTGTGCAGCTAAATTAATAACTGATAAAGTTCTACCACAGGAACACAGGGTAGTGAGGAAAAGGAAGGGGAGAAATCTAATACAGTCATGGAAGTATCGAATAGAGAAAACTATAAAGCAATTAACACAAGAAGCGTCACTGTTAAAGGATTATAGAAAAGGGAGCAGATCAGCAAAAATACTAAGAAAGATAGATGCGATAAAAGCAATGCGCAGTGTAAGAACAGATCAGGATATATCATGCATTATCCCAAATAAACTAAAAATTTCAGTATAGGAGGAAAAAAGTATTTTATTTATTTATTTTACATTTGTTTACTGGGAAAGTCCGACTGGATATATGCCCATTTTCAGCAGAGGCCTAGGGAGAAAAGCTCCAAAAAGCAGCGTACAAATATATTAGGAACAATAGAAACATTTAGAGACAAGTATAATATGTAGTTTTCAGAATGGGTTACAAACTTAGATAAAACATAGTAGACAACATCAAAATCATGCGACTTCAGCTTCAGACAATAATACACGCAGTTATGGGCTAAGTTCCATAAAGAATTCATACACTTATTAGAGTATATGATTGAAATGCTTAGGTAGAGTTTGCAGGAACAGCGAGTGGTTATTAGTCTGGGTTTAAGCATGGACATTGCCAATGCTGTTGGAAGTGTAGTTTGTGGCTTTTTTTGACCTGGGTTAAGGAGGATTGTTGAGTAAGTTTGGCAGGTAGCATATTCCAAGTTTTGCTTACTGAGTTGGTGAATAGAGAGGCCCCAGCCACATTTATGCTCTTAGTTATTTGTACCAGCAGTTTGTCAGCCGAGCGTAGTGACCTCAGGTTGTTGTGTGGTTTGATTATCTTATTTACTGCTGCTGTTTTTTTGGGTTGATATAGTATTTTGTGGGTTATTACAAATTGGTTGTATCGGAGAAGATTGGGCCACTCTAGCCATCCTAGTCGAGTTAGGTTGATACAATGGTGGGTCCTAGAGGTAGCACCTGTAGCAAATCTAGCAATGTGATTGTAACAACTAGCAAGTTTGGTAAGGGTGGCTTGGTTCAGGTTAGTGAAGAGGGGGGAGGCATAGAAGAGGGTAGAAAGTAGGTGGGACTGAGCGATAGTGGCTCTTGCAAAAGGAGTGAGGAAGGGTTTGATCCTGTATAGGGAACCCAGTTTTTTGTTGACAGATTTGATGGCTTGATTGACATGGATATCATGTTTTAGGGAGTTATCGACTGTGATGCCCAGGAGTTTTGTGTGAGTATCTGGGGGTATGATTGTGCCGTTGTTGGAACTTATAGTAAAGAATGGTGAGGAGGATTTGCAGGGGGGGAAACAATGAGCAGTTTAGTTTTGTTGGGGTTTAATAGAAGCTGACGGTTTGCAAAACATTTTTCTACATCATTGAAAGTATTCTGGGTTAGGGTCATAAGCTCAGTTGAGGAGGAGGCAGTATATATTAAAGTAGAGTTGTCCGCGTATTGGATGCAAGTGGCCTTGGGAGTGATGGTGGGTAGGTCTTTGATAAAGACTGAGAAAAGTAGTGGTCCTAGTAAGGAGCCTTGGGGGACTCCTAGAGTAATGGGTAGATGTGTAGATAGGGTATTCTGCCATAAAACTGCTTGTTGTCTATCAGGCAGCTAAGATTGGAACCATTTAATAGAGCTACTATTCAGTGACAGTTCCTTCAGGGTACGGAGAAGCAGTTGGTGAGTGACCATATCAAAGGCCTTTGAGAGATCTAGGAAGAGAGCAGAGGTAAGTTTGTTATTGTTTCGGTTGGTGTTGATAGAGTTAGAGAAGGATAGGAGGGCTGAGGTGGTGCTGTGGTGTGGCCTAAAACCATGCTGAGAGTTGGCCAGTAGTTTATTTTGTGTGAGATAGTGCATTAATTGGTTGTGGATGCACTTTTTCATAATTTTGGTCAGTGGTGATAGTATGGCTATTGGTCGGAAGTTTGAGCGGTCTCAAGAATTCCTTCCTTTATGAAGGGGAATGACATGGGAAACCTTCCAAAGAGAGGGGATAGTGGCATCAATCAAGGTGTGGTTTATTATGACCAAGACAGGGTATGCAACGGCATCTGCCCCTTTTTGTAAATATTCTGGTGGGAGGAGATCAGCTGCCAGGGTAGTGGGCTTTAGTTTGTTAATTAGAGATCAGATGGTGGATGTAGATACAGGTTGGAAGGCGAAAGGGAGTGTGGTAGTGGTTGTGGAGGAGTTTTGAAAGGAGCTGGTGGGGGGTAGTCGGCTAGCTAGTGATTGGATGGTTTGGGTAAAAAAAAAGTTGTTAATGATGTTAGCAGTTTCCTTTGGAGTTTTAAGGTCACAAGATGAGGGGGTGGGGGTGGAGGTTTGGCCAGGGTGGAGCAGTTTGTTTATGCCTGCCCAAAAGTTTTGAGGTTTGTTCTGGTGTTTTTGCTGAGGGCGTTGATAGAAGTTTTTTTTTGTCTAACAGTGTGGCTTTCTTAGTATCATTCCTTAGCTGCCGGAATTTAATGTGGTCAAGTGGGTCTTTGGAGGGGCGCCATTTGTCCCACGCTTTATTTCTTGCTATGATTTTGGTTTTGATTACATTAGAGAGCCGCGGGCGGTCTTAGTTTTTGCTCTGAGGGTGAGGATAGGAGCGTGGGAATCCAGAATGGAGAGGAATTTAGAATTAAAGTAGGCTACAGCATCATGTAGTGGAAGTTCTTTAAGTATGGACCAATCGCATGCTCTGAGTTTGTTCTGAAAGTCAGTGGAGTTAAAGTTCTTGTTATTTCTGATAGATTTATAGAGAACTTGGTGGTGGTCATCTACTTTATGCTTAATGATGTGAGCGAGTAGGTGGTCACTTATATCCTCTGGGATTGTACCCGTGTTGTACAGGTCTGGTTGTTTGTTGATAAGAATCCAGTCCAGGATACTGCCTTTATAGTTGGATTTATTTATTCTGGTGGGTGAGGATATAAGTTAGGTATAAACGTGAAGGTTTATATGGGTGGTGGGAGATTCAGAGGAACAATTGTTCCAGTCAAAATTATCATCTCCTAACACCATAGTGTCATGGGGGCATGTGTTGGAAAGCCATTGGAGGAAGCCTTCTAGGGTATTTGCATTGTTGCCTGGGGGGATATAAATGCATGCAATGAATATAGATTTACTTTTGCTAAGCTGTAGTTTGCTAGCTAGGGCGTCTGCGTTATTGAACAAGGGGGGTTGTTGTGGGGCTAGTGTGACATCTATTGTATTTTTAAACAGAACTGCTACTCCTCCACCTTTCCTAGTGTTACGATCTAGTCTAAGTATGTTTATTGAACAAGGGGGGTTGTTGTGGGGCTAGTGTGACATCTATTGTATTTTTAAACAGAACTGCTACTCCTCCACCTTTCCTAGTGTTACGATCTAGTCTAAGTATGTTGTACCCTGGTGAGATGACCTCATCATTTTTAGTTCCTGGTTTTAGCCAGGTTTTAAGACATAGCACATCAGGCGAGTAGGTAGCTAGAAGGGCATGAAGATTATGGACCTTGTTGTTAATACTCCTGATGTTTAGGTGACAGGTCAGGAGAGAGTTAGGGGACCTTGAATTTGACCATATGTTGAAGGTGGTAGTGGGCTGAGAGCTTGTGGGAAGGGTGGGTGCAGGATTAGGGTGGATGTCCCCATCCCTCATCAGAGCAAATTGTACAGTGATTATTAGTTTCAGTGCTTTACTTATTATTTTATGATAATATCTAGTTTTGGGGGAGATGGACCATGGTCTAGTTAGTTGGCGGTTGTTAAAATGGAGAGGATAGGTTTGCAGTGAGCTAGGGGTTGGTCTGATTCACTCAAGGTGGGAGCAGAGATGGTATGAGATATGGGGTGGTGAAAGCCAAGATAGGGCTGGTTTTCATAGATGGTGAGAAGATATAGCCCAGGCAATATAACTGAGAGGAACATAATTGGTCTCATCTTGATAGTAGTGGTACTTGGTAAGGAATGTGGGTGGAGAATTGAGGGTTGTTGGCAGGAAGGGTGGTGTATAGGGGTGGAATATGGAGGTGTGGGTTATCTGTGATAGGTTGTAGGAGGGGGGAGTGGTTTATTGGGCTTAAATTTAGCACTAGTGGGGGCGGATGGGATTTGGGGGCAGGGTGGGGCGTGGAGTGAGCCTGAGAGGAGCGCAGGCGAGTGGAGCGAGCTATACCAAGCTACAAGGATTTCCAGGGTCTATGAGTATGCAGGCTTAAAGAATACAACTTTACAGTGATTTTACTCAATTCTTTTTAAAGTGAGCTACAATTTACCCAATTTTACTAAATTCTTTTGAAAGTGAGCTGTGTTTTACTTAATATTGTATTAAACAAAGTTTGTAGTGTAGCCAGACAATTTTACTGACAGGAGTAAGCAAGCTTTTAACTTGAATGTTGTACAGATATTGTAAGAATACACAGATAGATACAAGGGAAAAGTACAAAATAAGCAATTTATTGATGACCCAAAAAAGTTTTATAGAGAATTGGGAAATAAGGTAAAAGAAATTGAAAAAGCCCCCAAAAAGAGGAAGTACATACATTTTGGAGAAGTATCTATGAAGATCCTGTGGAACATAACAAAGGTGCTAAATGGATAGAATAAGTAAAAGTAAGAATAAGAAGTTTAAAGGTACAGGATATAAAATGGGATGAAGTAACAACCAGAGAGATTGAAACAAAGTTAAGAAAAGCCTCTAACTGGTAAACCCCAGGCCCAGATGCAGCACCTAACTTTTGGTTGAAATTATTAAAATCTTTGCACAAGGATTTAGCCATGAGTAAGAACTAATTATATGCTCACCCCGAATAGAAACCACACTGGCTAACAGCAGGCAAAACAATGCTGTTACTTGAGTGAACCTGCAAGCTACCCTAAAAATTATAAACCAATAACTTGCCTTCCGACATATAAATTAAAACTATACATGGGAATTGACGCCGACAGAGTTTATAGTCATTTAGAAGTAAACTTAATTATGGCAGTAGAACAAAAGGGCAATAAACGAAAGTCATATGGAACAAAGGATCATTTGTTGTTAAATAAAGTTGTAGTGGAGAACTGTAAAAAGGGGAAAAATCTACGTATGGCATGGCTTGACTACAAAAAAACATTTGATTGCATCTCACATTCATGGATAAAAGAATGCTTAAAATGTTTAAGATACACCCTACACTGACTACATTACAATAACCATGAAAGAATAGCAGACCACTTTTCAATTAAGCCATGATAAAGGACATATTATTATCCCAGGGATAAAAATTCAAAGGGGGATATTCCAGGGTGACTCTGTCACCATTGCTATTCTGCCTTGCCATTAACCCATTAAGCTGCTTACTTAACTCAGGCCATGGCTATAATTTGGTTCCTAGAAAATAAAAAGCTAATGACTTCTCATCTTCTCTTTGTCAATGATTTAAAACTGTATAGCTCATCAGATGAGGAACTGAAAGCACGGCTGCAGGCTGTCAGAAAAATTTTCAGATGATATTAGAATGTCATTTGGTCTTGATAAATGTGAAAAAGCAACCTTTAAAGCAGGAAAACTGCAGCACCAGGAGAACATCAGTTTGGGACAAGACTATGATAAATAAGAACTTGAGCTAGAGAGACTGTATACATACTTGGGAATTGATGAAGGATCAGCAATAAAACATGAGCAAATGCAAATAAAACTCAGTAAGGAATACTTTAGAAGACCTAAATTAATCCTCAGAACAGTATTGACATCTAGGAAGAAGATCCAAGCTATAAATCAATTTGCTCTTCCTTTCCTAACTTACAGTTTTGGAGTGATTGACTGGCCTCAAAAAAGTGTTGGATAGATTAGATATTAAAACAAGAAGGATGCTTCATGCTCACCAAATGATTTATAAAAATTAGTGTATACCAAGATTATATATTCATCGTTCCGAAGGAAGGATGGGACTCCTTGAAATTGATTACATTTATAGATCTGCAATCATGGGACTCCAGACATATCTACTGACCTCACAAGATCCAAATGTAGTGAAAGTTTTGAAACATGAGAAGAGTAAATGTAAGATGACTTCTCTGCTTAATTTAGCAGAAGCATATCAGTGTCAAGCAGGAATGGAAATCAAACCAGAAGTAGATAAAAATCAGGCAACAACTGAATGTGCCAAAAAACAAAAGAAAGAATATAAAGAGAAGAACCAGATGAGAAGGCAAGAAATGTGGAAAATTCATAAATATAGTTGCAAGTATAGAAAACTTCTGGAAGAACCTCATGTTGATCAGGAACAAATGCAGGAATAGTTAAGGAGAGGCAAATACAAACCAAGAGATGAAAGGTTAATATAGGCGGCCCAAGATAGTGAGTTATGTACACACTGGTTTACAAAGACCATTGAACTTGGGAGAAATAGACAAATGTAAGTTTTGTAAAATCAAATTGGAAACAATCGCACACCTCATTGTTGGTTGTGACATACTGTAGGCAGAAGGACTGTATACTGAAAAGCATAATAATGTGGAAAGATGATTGCACTGGGGATTGTGCAAACATTATTGTGCTGAAGTGGCTGTAAAACACTGGAAACATGAACCACAAGGCATCATAGAAAATTATGAAGTTTGCATCACATGGGATTGCCACACCCATTGACTACAGTGTCTTGCATACAGAGAAACAAAAAGCCATAAAATATCAGGATTTGCAGGCAGAAAGATACCCAGACAGTTCCAACAGTGGCAGGAGCAACGGGTCTTGTAAAAAAGAATCTACAATCATATTTAGATAGCTTACCAATACATGTAACCCCGTACAAATTGCTGAAGGAGTCATTACTGGGCACATTGCAGGTACTGCGAAGAGCACTCTTGGCTGACATCAAAAACTGAAACAGTACTAATTTCATGAACTTTAATCATACTTTGACTTAGGAGTGGGGTCCATTCCCGTCATGTATTAGAAACCAAAGGATTTGGAGAAATTAAAAAAGAGAGAAGCCATACACATGTTCCACCTGTGGCAGCAGTTTTACATATAAGAATTCCCTTTCAAAACGAGAAAATTCAAGAACGGAGATAAACCACACACATTTGCTATATGTGGCAAGGGTTTTACGCTAAAATCTACCCTTTCAACACACACCTAGTTCTAGTTTACGCAATTGGATTGGATGACTAGAACCAAAAAATGTTGGATTATTTGGATTTGGAGATGAGAAAACTGGTTCATGCTTCTAAAGTGATATATAATATTGCTGAATATAATTTTATATATCCCTCAGTCTGAAGGTGGTACAGACGTCCTTACTCTTAACTGTATGTAGACTTCTGCATTTGGATGACTGCATACATACTTGCTATCAATGAATCCATACATAACGAATGAAAGAATTAAATCTAAGATCACATCTGTGCTAAAATTAAGAAAAACATTTTAGGAGTAAGTATGGATATCAACCCAGAAGTGTGCAAACAAAAAAAAAAAGCAGTTCGCAACAGAAACTGCTAAAACAAAAGAAATAACATAAAAACCTTGACCGGAAGGAAAGTTAACGAAAGCCCACAATTATTGCGGAATGTACAGAAAATGGCTGCAACATCCAGATGTTGATCAATATTTGACTGAAATGATTAAGAGATGAAATTCAACCAAAAATGAAAGGCTAATAATTGCAGCTGAAGACATTGGACTATGTACTTGCTTTTTTGCACAATCTGTAAAATGGTGAGAGGTACAGACAGATGTTGATTGTATAGTACAGAGTTGGAAAAGGCTGCACATCTTGTAGGCTGTGATATAGTCATGGCCGAGGGGTTTATACTGAACAGTAGTATTGGGTAACGAGTTTTGTTATACTAGTGAGTATGGGTGCTGGTATAATGGTTACACTGTTTACTTCATAGGCCTAAGGTACAGGGTTTGATTCTCACCTTTGAAAGGGAAATTGGCTAGGCTTAAAATAGCCCAGAAGGGCAGCTAGCCTAGTACTTACCTATGAACCTAACAAGTAGCCGAGATATACTGGAAACATGAACTACAAAATGTACTAAAAGTGAAGAAATAATGATCAGATGGGATCATGCAGTATTAGCAGTTAAGAAAGTGGAAGCAAAAGGACATATTGTAGTTGAAGAAAAAAGGACAAATGCAGAATTACTTAGTGAAATACCTTCACCTAGCAACTGTATATTCTGATCATTGAAATATGTGAAATAAAATATCAAAACCTGCAAGCAAAAACTTGACCAATGCAGATGAAGGACATCTAACAGTTCTCTTACTAGCAGGAACAACTGGGCTAATGAAAAAGAACTTCCAAGCATAGTTAAAATTGTCAGCAGTAGGTAACCAATATGAACTACAGAAGGCGGCCATTCTGGGTACATTGCAGTTACTGAAAAGTGCATGTCTGGCAAGCATCCAAGATTGAGGAAGAACTGATTCAATGAACTATAGTTATGCCCTGTCTTCGGAACTGCTACATTGCTCTCAGTATTAAAAATGTCAAGACAGTTGGGGAAAATAAAGAAAGCAAAACTATATAAATGTTTTACTTGAGACAGGAGTTTACATCCAAGCTTCACATTTCTGAACATGAGAAAATGCACTTTGGATGGTCCAAATCAATTAATGGAATGAGATCAAAAAAAAGAAAGAAAAAATTACGCTGAACTTAATTCATCCTCAGGCTTTTGTATCTTCATCAGTAGACTCCATTGTTTAATAAATCTCAGCAAAGAAAAAATGGATGTGTATATATGTGTGTGTGTGATATATAGACTGTTGTATATATCATAAAAATGTAATAGAAGTGGAAGCTGGATAACATTTTTCCAGACTAAAACATACACTGGCCAAAAAATGTACCCAATCCTAACACAGGCAGTTGGACCAAGGCTTCTAAAATAGCCTGCAACAGAAATTTTACCACAGTATTATGTCTGGATCTTGGTGACCCCCTGTGTGATAAAATAAGACATTAGTCCACAGATATTAACAAAAACTTAATACACAGGTGAGAACTTTAGAAAACAAGCAGACAGAAGAATGTATGAATGAAATCACATTTTGCTGTTAAATCCGGACTTCCCAAAAAGTGGATACATGGCAAAAATATGAGAATAAAAAAAACAGTACAGAAGAAATATTTAACCTTACAAAATGTCAAGAATTATAAACAGTAATTTATGAGCCTCAACCAAATTGAAACAAAACAGTATATACACAGAGGACGAGCTAGGGAAAGCTGAAATAGCAGTGTTGAGAGTAGGGTTATGTACCAGATATATTTAAAACACATCAGGAAATAAAAAATAGAAAAAAGAAGAGGAATTTAATATAGTTCAGTATATATATATATATATATATATATATATATATATATATATATATACACACACATATACAGAAAGGAATTTTATACTGACTGATACACTTACATCAACTTGAAATATATTTCAAGATGTGTGTGTGTGTGTGTGTGTGTGTGTGTGTGTGTGTGTGTGTATGCATGTACTCAGGATAGCAAAGACAGATTACAAACAAATATTTGACATCATTTCCTGTTCCTGGATTGCAAAAATATAAAATACACAGCACATTGATATATTACATTATAATTAAATGAAATGTGGTGCACTCTTTTACAACTGAGCTGTGAATTGGCAAATTACTATACAAAGTGTAAGAGTATATAATGATAAATGTTTTACTGTGGGTCTGTTTCACTCACTATAGTTATTCTGTCTTACCCTCACCCAGTTATGTAGGTTACTTAGCAGGCTGGGGTTTTGGATGCACCTTGAAGTCAAGAAAACATTCCTGTGAATTGACACCTTCATTCTTTTCAATGATGATCTAAATTGTGTAATACATCAGAAAAAAAGTCTAGAATGACAAGTTTTTAAAACCTTTTCATTAAACATAAGAACAACCTTGTGAATGTACTTATTTTGTACAGGAAACATGTAAACTTCAAGAAGATATCAGTTAAAGAATGTGATATAAAAGTACTAAAAGTCATAGTGTATTTCTGATTAGTAATGGGGTATAGTTTGAAAAAAATGAGAACACTAATTAGTAAGGAATACTCTAAGCTCAGAGCTTATACTGAAAACTGCCCTGACATCTAGGAATAAAGTTCAAGTAAAACCATTTGTCTTTATGATATACCTTTGGTGCAACTGACTTGTCTCAGAAGTGTTGGATTAGTAAAACAGAAAAACAAAAAAATGTTGAATGCTGGCTGTATAATATATAAAATAAACATGATTGTATGGGTATATAGCTGTATGGTTGAAGAGGGGTGGGCAGGCTGGAAATCATCTTCACTTACAGTTTTGTAGTTGTGGGGTTGCATGCATATCTGGAGGTGTCCTCATGTGCAACCTTAGTGAAGATCCTGAACTGTGATTCAAATAAATCTGTGATAATGTCCATTACAAAATTAGCAGAAGCATTTCAAAATGGTGTGTATAGAAGTAAGCCACAAGTGCATAAGAAACATACAGCAAAATAAAGTGTGAAAAAGGAAATGGAATATAAAGATCATGAAGAGAAGATGAAAGTGGCAAAGCCCCCCCCTCAAGAACGGTTAGAACAGCCAGGTGCTAATCATGATTTTAATGCAAGAACAGTTACTGAGAGCTGAAATTAAACTGAAAATGGAAGGCTGATAATAGCAGTTTAAAATATTGGCGTGCATATAAAATGGTTGGCAAAAGCTACAGTGACTTCCAAAGACAGTTTGTAATTGAAAACACAAAAATCAGTAAAAAATAAAAAAGTGTTTTTTTTTTTTTTGAGGGGGGGGGGGGCTCCTGCATATGTATCTCACACCTTTACTACTGATGCTTAGTAACTTCACAGTATCTTTGTCTCAGAGAAAAGAGAACACCCTGCAGTACCTCAGTATCTATCCCTAAAACCAGGATTCACACATTTATGATTATACATTTAGAGGATCATTCACTAATTCATTGCATTTAAACCTCATACCCATAAGAATGATATCTAAATTAATCAAGTGGGATCATCCAATACCAACTCTTAAGAAAGGCAAAAACTACAAAGCCACATACAGTAGCTGAAGATAAAGGATAAAAATCAAATTAATTGGTGAAATAACTACATTTGTGAAACATATTGAGAGTGAATTATAAAATATCTGGGTAAGAGACTACAGTGTAACATTGTAAAATATCAGGAAGGGATACCAGAAAGTAGGACATTGTGGAAAAATACCTGGATTGTTGTAGTAGAACTAAGAAATAATTTCCAAGCATATGTACCTATGTCACTAATACATTTACCATCTATGACTTGTAGAAGGAAGCAATTCCGTGTGCATTTGTGGTGCTATGATAAACACTGCCACAAGTATCAAAGACTGAAACAGTGCTGAGTTCATAACCTTTAATTATACCATGGCCCTGACTTAAAGAACAGATTTCATTATTACCACAGTATTATAGAAATTGAACCAAGAAAAGCCATGCAAATCTGCATGGTATGATGTT